>NW_007579769.1:5360-71436 GCF_000690725.1 Stegastes partitus
ACCTCTGAGCTTTGCTCTGCTTCTCCTGATCCCCACACAGAGAGCTTGTAGAGGGAGGGACTCCCTCCTCTCTGTCCTCACACTGATCCATGCTGCTCAACTCACAGCAGCTCACACACACTTTCTAGCTTCACCTGAAGAGGAAACAAACATCACTGATCCACTGAAATCCTCCTGAAAAACATGAGCTGCTGCACTTCTACGATCAGTCCAGCAGATGGAGTCATGGAGCTGCAGTGGTTTTCAGAGAACGACTGTCTGCAGAGCCGGAGGCTGCACTCTCAGGACCACAGCTTCTTCTGCAGCCGCATGTTGAGACCCTTTTTTTCAAGACAGCGCCACCTACCACAATGAATGATCGCCAACATGTGTGATTTAGTTCTAAAGGATGATTTCTCTCAAAATATATTTACAATTTAAAAGGTTGATCCAAGAACGATTCCACACAAAGTTCTACTTCATGTCCAAGTACCTATAATTTTAAAGGTTTTTTCATCCAAATAGTGCTTTTTAACTCACAAGTTAAGGTTTGAACGGTTTATTCCAGCCAAAATACGAATTATTACAATTATAGCTGGTTGCTGAGACTTGCATTTGGGCAAATGGTGTAATTAACACACTTAGAATAGAATAGAATAGAATAGTAGAATAATAATGGACTCTGCTGCTGTGGCCTCTGTGGTCTGTGGTCCAGATGCAGCAGTCTGAGTGTGTTCAGAGCTCTCAGGACCCACCGACAGGTCGCTGGTGTTGGTGTCACCTGCTGAGTTGGATGCTGAAGAAAGCAGCAGCATTTGTCGCCGTGATGGAGGACGGTCACGACGTGAGTCCTGGTGGTGAATCGTTTTATTAGTTTAATGTTGTAAAACAAATAAACGTTTGTTTATATCGTTTTGTTGTTTAACGGTATGAACATTTCTGCTGTCTTCATCTGCACAGAGAGCTGTTGGTAACTCGCTGAACTGTGAGAAAAAACATGTTTTAAATTGTCATTAAACAGCAAACGGTCACATTTTAACTGATGGAAGCTGCAGTAAAACCAGCGTTTAGCTTGTTTCTGTTAAACTGAGTCATGGTGAGATTTGGGCAGCAGAGCTCAGAGATGATGATAATTAACTCCAGACGGCATTAATGAACCTTGATCAGATGATAGAAGCCTGTTGACATGATGACTGTCAGCTCCATGAAGCAGCCATAACCCTGTTCATGTCCTCATTGTTTTACATTCTAATCATGTTAACAACTGTCATGTTGGTCACTGCAGACATCTGAACTGGTCCCAGTAGAGAAAGGAGAGGTGTAATAACTCTGGCTTCATTCCTCTGAGCAGAGCTCCTGCTGTGATGCTGCTGCTTCTGTCAGAGTTTAGAAGAACTTTATGGAGCTCAGTCATCAGCTACCTGGACACGTCCATCCTGGGACTAGTCCACATGTCTGCTGTTCAACACTATGAACTACATTTTCCTCCACAGGACGTGTTGTCATAGTTCTTCTCTTCATTCTGTCATTGTGTTGTCATGTTGAGACACTGAGCATTTTAACACTTAATGCTGATGTAGGATTGCTAGCATAGCAGGAGCAACTCTTATCAGCCACCTTTGTCCATTAATTCTGTTTCTTCTCATTAAAAGTATTTATATGATTGTGAGAACAAATTTAAATAATGAGAATTTTCCACAGATTTCACTTATTTTCTATGGAATATACAACCTCCATACCTATTATAGACATGCGACTTGTTGAAATGACAACAGACAGGAGACAAGCAAATGGTGCAAAAATATTAAAATGAAAAACAATCACTGGTATAAACATGTTTAATGGAAGCAGGATAATGTATCACAACACAAAAACAAAATTATTTTACTTTAAAAATTTCAGGAAATACACTTAGTTTAATACATATTTATACGAAAAAGCATTTCACCAGAACTACCGGTTTCAGTCTGACATGATTTAATTGAGCAACAGCAGTGATGGAAATAATACTGTGACTGAGGGTTAGGCTTAGAAGTGCCCTACACTGTTCACTATGCAGTAGTCCCTAGATAGGCAGTAGGGACGGAGTAGGTATTTCACCCAGAACCTCTCTCTTCTTTTCGGCCCACCAAGGGCTTCTGGGAACTATCTGAAATCTATGTGAATTGTGTTACCAGTGAGCCTTTTGGACCTTTACCGTGGGGGCATTCTCATTTTAGTGTCTCTGGGTCAGCTCGGTGACATAACATGCCACCTTATTTAAATATAAGGATTCTAAAAAAAAAAAGAGCGATTAAATAAATGTGTCATTAGGGTATAAAAGGCCTTTGAAATGAATAACAGAGTGACAGAGAGAAATAAAAAAAACTTTTTTTTATTACATTTGTTTATATGTTTATTGTCTGATTCCTTTATGTCAGAGGTTATTTCATAGCTACATTTATTTATTTATTTATTTCATTTTAACATGTATTTATTTATCTATATATTTGTTGTTTGGAATGACAATAATCTGTCATTCCATAGTTAAACTCTGTTGTGATCTCTGACTGGGGCTTCAGGTTTTGTCAAGGTGATTTACACAAAGATAGCCTCACTATGTTAAACTTGCTTCTCAGTACAACCGCCTGATCTGTTTATTTGGTTTTGTTTTGTTTTTTAACAAATGTTGTAAATCGTCACACACTCTATACCAGTTTGGTGCCGGTAATCTACCAATCCAGTGTCTGCTAACAGGTAGGATGTGTCTGCAGAGCCAGAGGCTGCACGTCTAGGAGGGTGGTAAACCAAAGGAAGTAGCAGCATTTCTCTTCATGATGGACAGCTACAATGTGATACTGATCGTGAATCGTTTTAGTTAATGTTGTAAACATTTCTGATGTCTTCATTTGTGCAGCAAAACTGTTGTTAACCTCCTATAGTGAGAAACAAACTTTTGAACTCTTCATTAAACACTGCAAACAGGTTTTATCGAAATACAATTGCTGTAAAACCAACCCTTAGCTTGTTTGCTGATTTGTTTCACGAGTCATAGCACGATTTTGGCAGCTCAGCTCAGAGATGATGATAATTAACTATAGACAGCATAATGAAACTCCATCAGATGATAGAAGCCTGTTGAAATGATCTCTGTCTGTCTACAATAAGCATCTATAACCTTCAGTGTGAATGCTCACTACTCACTGTTTTACATTTTTAATGATGTTAATAAAGCTGCAGTTATGTGAACTGGTCCCAGTTTAAACCAGAGTTGTTAATACTGGATTCCTCTTAGAGCTGCTGGTTCTGTCACAGTTTACTGAGAACCTTTATGGAGCTCAGTCATCAGTTGTTCCTCCTGTGACGAGTCCAAGTGTCTGCTGTAGAAAGGTTCAACAGTGAAATTATATTTTCCTCCATAGTGCGTGTTTTCATAGTTAGTCTTTTCATTGTGATACTGTTTGTAATGTTGAGACATGTAGTGTGTCCTTGGTCCAGTAACTGTCTTCTCTGTTTGAAGGTGCAAATAACAACTCAACAAGTGAGATCCTTCCCATATTGAACACCAGATGCTACCAACATTACCACCACTGTCCACTCTGTTGCTTTGTAAAACCATGAAAAATAAAATATATTTTGCCACAGCAAAAAAGTGATCTAAGGAAGGGAACCCCAGAGGCCACAGCATATGTTTCTATTATTATTTCACCTGATAATGATGTATGTATGTTATATCACAATTTGTGCAAATGCAAGTCTTAGCAACCAAGTTATCATTATTATTATTGTAATAAGTAGTATTTTGGGTGGAATAATTCTTTCAAAATTCAGTTTGTTAGTTCAAAAAATATACTATTTTGGTGGAATAAACCTTTTAAAATGACAGGTACGTGGACATGAAGTAGTATTTTCTGTGGAATATTCCTTGAATAATCCTCGTAAACTGTAAGTATATTGTGAGCGAAATCGTCCTGTAAAACCGGGAGTCGTGCACTTCAGTGATCATCCACCGCAGGAGGTGGCGCTGTCTACAGGAGAACGCTCTAAACGTGCGGCCTGTCGGCGCCGAGGCGAAGAAGAAGGAACTCTGGTACCGGAGGTAAATCATATGTCAGTGGACATGTCTACTCTTGAGTTTGTGCGCTGACTTGATATAGCATCATATCGACAAATTAATTCGCAAAGTCCATATTAAGTTTATCGTGAGGTGTTTACAGCACTTCCGGCCCTGCTGACTGACAGGCTGGTAGCCCGACATTCGCAATGAGGACTGTTCTGATGGTGGCCGAGAAACCGTCCCTGGCCCAGTCGATTGCCAAAATACTCTCCAAAGGTAGGTTTGACGTTATAGTTATATAAAATATGAGAGAGAGTCACTCATTTTAATTTAGCTTTGTGGTAGAATCTTCGAGTGTTGTACCAGGTACCAGCGTGGTTGTTCGAGTAACAGTAGTTTAAGACACTTCACTCATACCCCTTTTCCACCAAACTGGTTCCAGCGCTGGTTCGAAGCCGGTGCCTAGCGTAGCACCAGTTCTTTGTTACCCCTTTTCCACCAAACTGGTTCCAGCGCTGGTTCGAAGCCGGTGCCTAGCGTAGCACCAGTTCTTTGTTACCCCTTTTCCACCAAACTGGTTCCAGCGCTGGTTCGAAGCCGGTGCCTAGCGTAGCACCAGTTCTTTGTTACCCCTTTTCCACCAAACCGGTTCCAGTGCTAGTGCCTGACTTAGCACCAGTTCTTTGTATTTTCACCGCCTGAGCACCGGCTCCAGGTTCTCAAAACTGGTGCTTAGCAAGAACCAACTCAAGCTGGGCCAGAGAAAAGCACCGAGTACGTCAGGGGCTGGGGGCGGAGTTATCATGACCACCGAGACCGATGAATGAATGGGACACACAAACGGAGCGCACCTACGTGCGCTGTTTATTCCGCTCATAGAAAAGACCGCATGAGGAAAAAAAATCACTCAGTTTCATCTTGGACAAATCTGACATTAGAGCGCCCTAGTTTACTCTTGTTAATTCTTTTAATTAACTTAATAATTTAACTTAATTAATTAACTCTTGTCATTTTTGGTCGCACACCGGTCTGAGCACCGCGGCCACCAACAGCCTGTTTGAGATGAACTGGTGATATTCAGTAAGCGAGGGAGCTGTTACAGCGGGAATGCAGACCGTAGGTGACTGTGCCGACAGTCTCCGCCAGATTAACTTGTGATAGTATGTGGTGTCAGTCCGACGGTGAGACAGAAACATGTTCCAGTTAAACTGCCAATCCAAGTTAACTGACTGTGTTTGCTGTATTTACCCTCCAGATGATCCGTTTGCAGATTTGTCCCGACCAGACCTGTCTGTGTGTGAAAATAAAGATATGACATGAAGAAGACCTCGCTGCAAAAGTAAACATCCCTAGTTAATAAAGTCTATGTCCATGTCAGTATCATCTACAAACAGCAAAACTAAACATCCATCCATTATCTATACACCGCTTTATCCTCACGAGGGTCGCGGGGGGGCTGGAGCCTATCCCAGCTGACTTAGGGCGAAGGCAGGGGACACCCTGGACAGGTCACCAGTCTATCACAGGGCTAGCAAAACTAAACATGCTGACCAAAATAAAAAGCACGTATTTTTGTAGTCCGGTGAGAGGATTCAAAACCATGTCGTCCAGATGTAAAATTGCATCCTTGGTGATTTACTAATTGTGCCACCGATCAACTCAATTAGGATACCTTTTCATCCATATAGATCTTTTCCATTCTGTCAGGTGTTTAACACCTGGTGGTTATTCAGGAAACATGCTCAGATCAACTGGTGATAATCACAACTTAACACAGACACATGCTGCCTCTATAATAACGACAAACAAAACTAATTATTGTCTTACCAAGCAAAACCACGACATAGGAGCACGTTGTGTTGTGTTGTGTTGTGTGTTCTTCTGTGCATTCAGTGTCAGAGATACAGAGCAGAACTTAATGCTTAACTCAGGTTTGTTTACAGAAACACACACAGCAGCCTACCATCACAACAACAATCAGCACAACAATAGTTTGGTTTAATAAAATCATCACAACAAACACGTTGTTAGAACTACTCACTGAGAAAACACTACAAACACGTCCAGTCCTCCACGTCGTGACCTGTAATGTCACATAATCTGATCCGCTGACAATATGTTTTTCTGTCACTTCTTAGAAAACACAATGAATAACACTTAGCAGTTCACAAACTTGATTCTCATTCCTACTCAACAAAGCGCTGCATATCTTCAGCACAGTTTGTAAATGTGGAGGTCAGATCGTGGCTGGAGTGTGAACTGTATGTTTGAGAGTATTTTTATTTAATGACATGCTGCTAGTCCTCCTTGGTCGACACAGACACTGATGTGATCCTGAGGTCATATTTCTGACAGGACTATTTAACATTCAAATTTAACGGTAGTTCAAAAGCACCAGTAGGCGCCTGTAGCTCGCTGTGTAAAGTGTATAAAACACTAATGGCTTTTGATGGAAGTTCCAGCCCATTGTCTGCGTGTGTTCGTGATGAACATTGTTTGAAATTACAGGTCACGACGTGGAGGACTGAACATGTTTTTAGTGTTTTCTCAGTGAGTTGTTCTGACAATGTGGCCTCAGTTTGTTCTGATGCATTTATCAAACCAAACTAATGCTGTGTTGTGTGTGTTTCGGTGAACAAACCTGAGTTAAGCGTGAAGATCTGCTCCGTATCTCTGGATGTTAAATTGTGACTATCACCACTTAATCTGGGCGTGTTTCCTGAGTAATCACCAGGTGTTAAATATCTGGCTGAATGGAAACGATCTCTATGAATGGAATCTGTCAGGACTGAAAAGGGATCCTAATCGAGCTGATCGGTGGCACAATGCGCAAAGCACTGAACTCGCATTTTTACATCAAGACGACGTGGTTTCTAATCCTCCCACCGGACTTGAAAAATACAGGTTTTTTTTATTTTGGTCAGCATGTTTGATTTTGCTGTCTGTAGATGATTTTGACATGGATATAGACTTTATTAACGTTTACTTTTGTCGGTGAGGTCTTCTTCATGTCGTATCTTTATCTTCACACCTAGACAGGTCTGGTCGGGACGACTCTGCAAACGGATCATCTGGAGGGTAAATACAGCAAAATCTCCAGTTAAACTGGATCACTTTCTCTCTGTCATCTGAAACTTTTGATGTTTGTGAAATCAAATAAGTCAGTGTAGTGCAATGTGATCTAAATCTGCCAATATCATATCAATGTTATACTTAAACACCGTGCGTTCTATTATCACACTGTTTAGTTGCCTTCATGTCAAAATAACCTTCACACTGTGTTGGTTTCCTGTCTCTGTTGCTTTCGTACTAACGTTTTAGTCGTAATCAGTGAGCGATCACAGCTGCAGCGGTTCCGACTCACATAGTTTCTTTCATGAGCCCGACGGCATCTACTTTTACAATGAGAAGGTTCTTATTTCCATATATATTTGTCAAGACCGAAAAGAAAAGTACAGCAAAAATCTAACTTTTGGTGACTAACTTGTAAATTGTTTATTTCTTGGTTAGTTGGTAAGGGGTCCTGAAAAGCCACACCTACAAAACATCTGTCTCAGAAACACTTGTATCACCAGTTAATAGGATCACCAATTAATCTGGAGCAAGCCGCTACCGCAGCCTGCTATGTGGGGGCGTTCGGGGAACATCAGTAAATTGTAGCGTCTATCGATAAGAAAATGTTCAGCCAGTCATATGTTTTGCCAGTGACAATGTGAGAATGTACTGCGGTATGCTTCTTATGCTTAGAAATGCGGTCTTCTCCTGCGCTGTTTACTCCACTCACAGAAAAGACTGCACAAGAAAAAATCTCTTGGTTTCATCTTGGACAAATCTGACATTAGAGTGCCCTAGTTTACTCTTGTTAAAGTCATTTTTGGTCACACACCGGTCTGAGCACAGCAGCTACCACAGCCTGCTATGTGGGGCGTTTGGGGAACATCGTAAATTGTAGTGTCTGTCGATAAGAAACTGTTCAGCAACTCATGTTTTTCCTGTGACCAAATTAAAAACTTGGTCTCACCGATAAAAAAAAAGAGAGTCTGGAGTCCTGTGTGGACTTCTATGTGGTGCGAGCGTTGTTTGGTAAATGGCTACATATGCGTGGCTCTAACTTGGCTCCTTGCTGATGGAAAAGCAACCTTTTTTTTTTTTTTTGGAGGTGTCAGATTTGAACCAATTAAGCATTGGAACTAGCACCGGCACGGAATTGGCATCTGGTTCCTTTTGGTGGAAAAGGGGTGTCAGTTGGGACGAGTTACAGTTCACTGTAGATGAACTAAAGTCATGCCAAATGCAAAAAAAGTGACAATTAATTAATGTTAGTCATCTATTCCATTTTTGTTACAAACTGGAGTATCCACGCAGTGAAAATTAAGGAGTCCTTATTTCATAGCTGTTTAAAGAACATAACTATTAATACGTGTGCAGTTTAAAGCAACAACGTGTGAAGATTTAAATCCAGCAAAGTCCTGCCCAGATTGCTTTAGCTCAGACCCCAGTCATCTTGTTCAAACCCCCCTAATTGTTTCCTGGTGTAGAAATGTAAGTCTTGACATTTTAACTATTTGATGATACTTTGCTGACCTGGATAAATGAGGTCATAACAAAATCCAGTTGCAGAGAATATAAGAAGAAAGCAGAAATCACTAATTATTATTTGTTTTAGTGAACTAGGTTACTTAAATCACATATTTAAATACAGTCATGAGGTTGTCAGAAACTGAAGGTGTAACATCCAGTTCATTTGTTACAGTACACCCAGTTCTGAAAACGTGAAAGCCTTTTCAGCTTTTTTGTAGTTACGGCTGCCCACCTTTGTAGGATAGTACTACTGGTAGTAAGTGTAAGCTGGTATGACTGGACCTCAAACAACATGGAAACATATGATGACAACCATGCGGCCAGACTTCTCTGTATGGACACAATAATGATGCCATTTAATGTAAAATCTCTTTAATTACTATGATAAGCTTTGAAAATGGTGTAACTTTCAGTGAAATCAGTGAAATGGGCTATTTCTCAGCAGCCACTACCTTAACCTCATGCTCTGTCTGAACAAACACATATTCTTAGAGTTTGCCAATGTCCTGCGTTGACATTAGCACAGTCAACTCTGTTCAGTTGTGCCTAGAAATGGCACATATACATGCTACAGTGATGAGCTCAAACTCCAGTGAGTAGCTGGCTGTGGGGAAGCAGCTGGGGTTTTTCTTGAGGACAGGCATCCTCAGGGATACAGGGATGGTCTCTAGACCAAAGGCATTGTCAAGTCCCCTACAGGAGTGGCTGGTGTGGCAGCTGGCCTCATGGATGACCTGAGGCACCCGGTTCAAGTCGATGTTTTCCCTAGTGAGAGATGGAGAGCAGGGACAGATCAGAGGCAGGCTTTCATTCCACCCTTAATATGGTAGCCCAATATAGCAGACAAGTATGGTATATACTGTATAACTGTAGGCCTGTCCCTTGCTAAATCACCTGATAATCATGGGATTTCTGTTAGATTCATTAAAACTGCTCTATGCAGAAATCTGGAAAAGAGAAAAAAAGAACGCCCTGAATTTGGCAATATCCAGACCTCCTCCTGCAGCTCTCGCCTCTCCCCTCTCTATGGGCACCTCCCACCACATAGTCAAGTCAACATTTATTTGTGGCTTTACACAGGATTCATACCCCCCTTCCTAGTGAAAGTCCTCTACTTGACCCATTGATCTCCCACATCCTATTGTCACTCTGGACTGTGTTGCTATCATCGTCTGGTCTGTTATACATGCTTGTTATATCGTTTTATGAATACTATGATGCTTGAGAAGTCATATTGCATTCATTTCGGTGCACAGGTATTCACATTCTGATTGCAATCTCTTGCAAATCCCATGGATCATTAGGAATTGTTGGTTTCTGTCCTTGTATATTTGTGATAATGACATATTGTTTTTCTTTTGCACCCTATTCAGAAAGTTGTTGCTGCTTCAAATTATTGTGTGTCTCCACTGTCCAAAGTTAAATGCTGTGTATGTATCTATCTTATTTATTTTGCACCACAAAAATGAATGAAATGGTTCATTGTAGTTCATGTTTGTGTTGTTGCTTCAGAAATGGCTATTTAAACAAAAAAATAATTAAAAATATTGAAATATAATTTTCCATTTCTGTGTTTTGCATTTTTGGTTGCACTGTACTATGAGCTCTATGTAGAACTACTTCATCAGCTACACTATTTGAGTGACTTTGGAGATGTATGTGAACATCACTAACTTCTCAAACATAGCCTATAGACTAATACCTGAATAAATAAACATGAAAGTAAAGACAACGTTTATACACAATAAATTATCTATAGCATTCTAAAAATACCTAACATATAGTGTAGCCAAACATCATATGTCACCGTCAGACATAAACATAATGTTACATGATTGAGTCTCTATTCATACTGACGCAACAACCCATGAAAAATTGAACTGAGGAAAAATTGTCTATCTGTGAAGTAGTCAAAGCATAAATGGAAATAGCATTTTCAAACCTGTTTTTATATTTGACTCATTATGATGGTGCAAACTGAGGAAGAATTGCAAAGCATTACACTGACTGGGTGCCATTACCTTTTATTATCAGTTATTAAGGTAATTGCTCTATAAAATGTTAGAAAGTAGTGACCATTTTAACAATAATTTCTTCGCCTTGGGATAAAACCTTTGATGTAGTATAATGACAGTTGATATACTCACACGTAGCTCCAAGTTGCAATGCTGCGCTCGTTGATGCGGCTGGGCAGATTGACCAGTTGGCTGTAGTAGTCTTGCAGGCTGTATGTGCAGAAAGATTCTTCCACACACTGGCTGCCCAGTGGCATGGCCAGACATCGGTGGAGGGCAATCAGGCACAGCAGAAAGACGCGCAGCAGCTAGACACAGAGAAAAGCCACGATTTTGTCAGTCTGGTCTAATTTCTCTATGCCAGGTTCCCCAAGATGTTGAGTGTTTGTCGTTGCACCAAGTTTTAAAAACTGTCACGTACTGTAAACAGACATACACTTTCTGGTCAGGCTTGTTACTTGTTCACTGATCAGATAGTTCCGGATTTTTATTTCAAGACTTGAACATTTACCCTTTGGCTGTTTTTCTGAAACAAAGGTTTCAAGGCCTTTATTGAGGTCACCATCCCTTGTGCTCTTCGTGCTGCCCATACTCCACATACTGAGCCACTAAGGCCTGGTAGGTGGTATAAATTGCCTGAAGAAAATTCCTGCATTAGTCTGTGAAGTACTGAGCCCTTTGGTTCCTGAAAGATATTTTTCTATCTTTTGCACACCAATAATTATCTTGTTATTGTTATCTTGCACAAATAAAATAATATTTTGAGTGCACAAGATGTCAAAACTACCTTGTGTGATGTTATGGGCACCATAATACAGTAGTATGTGACTAAAATTAAAAGAAAAATGACAGCTATGATTTAGTTTTATTGAGTTTAACCATTTTTGTTTAACTTTTACTGCAACTGTAATTCCATTTTCCTTAATAAGTAGTGAAGTCCAGAGCCACCCTTTTAGTGACGCTGATTTGACATGTCTTAGCTGGAAAAGTACAGGTGGAATTAACAACATTAATGATGGCTCAGTTTGTTTAGGTATCACAGTAGCATTCTCATGTGACTCAGCATAAACAATGGCAGGATCTCCCCAGAGGGCAATGTAGCGTCATGAATACAACTGTGATTTTCCTAATATGACGTGCCAAGAGGTTGGTTGTAAAGACATCTATGGGTGGACTTCTGTAAGCTTTGGTACATACATGTATGATTTACAAAGATGAATTGCAGATCATGCTGGTGATGTTTTCAATAACTAACATTCCAGTCATCCAGTCAGGTTTACTATTAGATTCTATCCTTTGTTTTAAAATACTAACTTTGACAGATATACACTTGAATTTCTAAGTAATTGACTGAAGTCAGGGCTGCAGGGTGGGGCAGTTAGTAGCACTGTTGCCTCGCAGCAAGAAGGTTGCCGGTTCGCGTCCCGGTGGGGGCACCGGAATCTCTCTGCGTGGAGTTTGCATGTTCTCCCCCTGCAGTGTGGGTTCTCTCCAGGTTCTCCGGCTTCCTCCCACAAGGTCCAAAAACATGCTGAGGTTAATTGGTGATTCTAAATTGTCTGTAGGTGTGAATGTGAGTGTGCTTGGTTGTCTGTCTGTAAGTGTAGCCCTGTGATAGACTGGTGACCTGACCAGGGTGTCCCCTGCCTTCGCCCTAAGTCGGCTGGGATAGGCTCCAGCCCCCCCCATGATCCTAGTGAGGATTAAGCGGTGTATAGATAATGGATGGATGACTGAAGTCAAATATTAGCTTTTAACCCGACTCTGTGATGCACTGACAAAGACTGCCAGTGGAATAATGATCACAACTACCAGTAACTGTTTTTCTGTGTATGAACGTGTGTGCGTATTGCATTAAAGTGGAGTTGGAAACATGTGGACTTATCCTCTAACCTACTAGTTTGCTACTCTAAAGAGCAGCAGAGTCTTATGCAGTGGCTGTCAAGCAGTTCTTATCAGCATCAACATAAAGGCAGTTTTCTTACCTGGAGCTGTTCCATGGTTGAAGTTTGCGACTGGATGTTGGTGCAATGGAGCTTCTGTTTTTTTGTCTTGGGGACGTTGATTGGTGCTGCGTTTTAGTTGTTGTTTTCTTTGTGTGCGTTTGTTGTCTTTGGTTGCCAGTGTGCCCTTTAGCTTGCAGTCGATCTACTACTTGGATTTGGACTCTCTATTTATATTCCCTGTTCTTGTCTGGATGTCTACCAGCCCCTGTGTGTCTGGATTGGTTCAGGTATTGGTAATTGGGTTGTCCACGTGAAAGAGGCTGGAGTGGCGTTGGTGTGGACACGGGGTTGGGTTGAGAACATGTTGATCACCATTATAATAGTTTGTGTCCACGTTCCTGTCATTAGCATTCAGCCTTGAGAGAGTTCTTTTATTCAGAAAGGACGTCAGCATGGAGCATTGAGTCCTCGTACCCAACAGGAGGATCCTCATTACTCGTTCACTTACCTCAAAAGCGTCACTGCTGTCCGAGGTCTCATGGCCCTGCCTCACTCGCCACCGCTTTGAACTCCTGTTAATCGACATGTCTGACTCATCAGCAAGTAGATTAGTTTTTGAAAAAAAATTAAAATGATGTCATTATTTTGTAAAGTTTTGAGCATGTTTCAAAAGTTCACATTTTAATTATTTTTTAAACTTCTGCATTAAAGTTCACATAGAGTGTCAAAGAAAATTTGCATGAATGTAAATTGCTTTCAGTGACTACTCGCTTTATGCAAATGTTATAAAAGATAAGTTAGTTACTGTTTGTCACATCCCACTCCCACATAAGGGTACATCACTCTATGTTAAACATGCAGACCATAACAAGACATCTTTACATAACTACAACTCTCTCTCTCGCTCTCACTCTCTGACATTCAATGTGACTAATCTTTTCCTGTTTTAGGTCAGTTAGGATTACCAAAATTATTTCTCTTTGCTAAACACCAGAATAATGAGAGAGAATTTTTTTAGAGAATTCTGTATTACTTTAAAGTCAGAGGTTTACACACACACACACACACACACACACACACACACACACACTACCTCCATTGTGTTGTTATTGTCGGGGTTGTGTTGTATTGTGTTGTTTGCCGTGTTCAAATTGTACATGTTTGCACTACCTGTTTTTTATATTGCACTACTGTTTCCATATTTCTATTTCTATTTTAATCTATTTTTGTCTTATTTTATTTTATCTTATCTTTCTGCACTGCATTCTTTGCGCGAACATTTTAGCTCTGGATCTGGGAAATGCTGTCTCATTTCACTGTGTACTGTACAGCTGTATGTGGTTGAAATGACAATAAAGCCCTTTGAATTGAATTGAATTGAATATATATACAGTCGTATGAAAAAGTTTGGGCACCCCTGATCATTTTCAAGATTTTCCTTTATAAATCATTGGTTGTTCAGATCAGCAATTTCAGTTAAATATATCATATAGCAGACAAACACAGTGATATTTGAGAAATGAAATGAAGTTTATAGGATTTACAGAAAGTGTGCAATAATTACTTAAACAAAAGTAGGCAGGTGCATAAATTTGGGCACCCCAACAGAAAAATTACATCAAAATTTAGTAGATCCTCCTTTTGCAGAAATAACAGTCTCTAAACGCTTCCTATAACTTCCAATGAGGGTCCTGATTCTGGTTGAAGGTATATTTGACCATTCTAATTTACAAACCATTTCAGTCAGGTTTGTTGGTTTCCGAGCATGGACTGCCTGCTTTAAATCACACCACAGATTTTCAATAATATTCAGGTCTGGGGACTGAGATGGCCATTCCAGAACGTTTTACTTGTTCCTCTGCATGACTGCCTTAGTAGAATCTGAGCAGTGTCTAGGGTCGTTGTCTTGTTGAAGTATCCAGCCCCGGCACAACTTCAACTTTGGCACTGATTCTTGAACATTGTTCGCAAGAATCTGCTGATACTGACTGGAATCCATGCGACCTTCAACTTTAAAAAGATTGCCAGTACCTGCACTGGCCACACAGCCCCACAGCATGATGGAACCACCACCAAATTTTACTGTGGGTAGCAAGTGTTTGTGTTCTTCTTCCGCCATGCATACCGCCCCTTGTTATGTCCAAATAACTCAATTTTAGTTTCATCAGTCCACAGCACCTTATTCCAAAAGGAAGCTGGCTTGTCCAAATGTGCTTTAGCATACCTCAAGCGATTCTGTTTGTGACGTGCGCAGAAAAGGCTTCTGCCGCATTACTTTCCCATACAGCATCTCCTTGTGCGTAGTGCGCTGAATAGTTGAACGATGCACAGTGACACCATCTGCAACAAGGTCATGTTGTAGGTCTTTGGAGCTGGTCTGTGGGTTGAGTTTGACTGTTCTCACCATCCTTCGCCTCTGCTTATCTGAGATTTTTCTTGGCCTGCCACTCCAGGCCTTAACTAGAACTGTGCCTGTGGTCTTCTATTTCCTCACTATGTTCCTCACAGTGGAAGCTGACAGCTGAAATCTCTGAGCTAGCTTTTTGTATCCTTCCCCTAATCTATGATGTTGAACAATCTTTGTTTTCAGGTCATTTGACAGTTGTTTTGAGGCTCCCATGTTGCCACTCTTCAGAGAAGATGCAAAGAGGAGAACAACTTGCAACTGGCCACCTTAAATACCCCTTCTCATGATTGGCTTCACCTGTGTATGTAGGTCAAGGATCAATGAGCTTACCAAACAAATTTTGTGTTCCAATAATTAGTGCTAAAGGTATTCAAATCAATAAAACAACCAGGGAGCCCAAATTTATGCACCTGCCTACTTTTTTTTAAAGTAATTATTGCACACTTTCTGTAAATCCTATAAACTTCATTTCACTTCTCAAATATCACTGTGTTTGTCTGCTATATGATATATTTAACTGAAATTGCTGATCCGAACAGCGAATGATTTATAAAGGAAAATCTTGAAAATGATCAGGGGTGGCCAAACTTTTTCGTATGTATGTAGGTAAGTAGGTAGGTAGGTAGGTAGGTAGAGGGGAGATGACACAGGTATTGCCAGATTTAACGTAAGCTTTTATTTACTAGTTAAATTAATACTTTTGAAGCGAGGCGTGTACGTCAGTGATGTCAGTTGTGTGGATGGGGATGTCTGGATGCCGGGATGTGATGTGGTGTGAAGTGTTGTCTGATGTGAAAACCAAACCAAAATGCCACAAACCCAATTCGCAAGCATGAGGAGGAGAGAGAGCAGGAGCTGAGGGGTTGGCACTTTTGTAATCTCGGAGCACTGGGCCCACGCGCACCAAGCAAGTAGGACCGCCCACTCAGTCTCCAGCAGTCTAGGGACCTGAGGAAACAGAGCCAAACACAGACAGCCAATGTACCCAACCAACAGACTAGGTGGGGCTGTCACATTTACATGAAAAGACTTTCATGTCAAAGTGAAAACTAATTTCTACAAAGTAATGCCATGTAATTAAAAATGTTAATGTATAATATGTAATGCTCGCCTATAAAATGTAAAGTAAGCGATTACATAAATATTCATCCCTCAAGTCAGTATTTAGTCACCTCTGGCTGCAGTTACAGCATTGAGCCTGTGTGAACAGGTATCAGTCAGCCTTGCACATCTGGACACTACAGTTTTACTTCATTCTTTCCAAAACTGCTCAAGCTCTGTCAGGTTGCACAGGGGTCATGAGTGAACAGCCTATTTCAAGTGCAACCTCAAATTGTCAGCTGTATTGGGATCTGGGCCCTGATTTGGCTTCTCCAGAACACTCACTTTGTTGTCTTTGGGTCATTGTCTTGCTGGAAAACAAATCTTCTCCCAAGACACAGTTCTCTTGCAGAAGGCCTCATATTGTTCTCCATATTGTCCACTGAATACAACATCTAGTCTGACGACCAAAAATCTTAATTTTAGTGTCATCAGACCAAAGAAGCTTCTTCCAATTGACTTCAGTCTGGTACAGACCTTTTGGCAAACTAGTTGAAATTTGAAACAAGTTTTTTTTTTTTTTTTTTTTTTTTCCAGCAGCAGATATCACCTATAAACTTTTGACAGGTGAAGAATCCAGACAACTGTTGATGTATGCAGTTTTTCCTGTCTCAACTGCTGAAGCTTGGAACTCATTCAATGGAGTCATGGGTGTCTTGGTGGCCTCTTTCGCTAGTGTCTTTCTTACACAGTCACTCAGTTTTTGAAGACGGCCTGCTCCGGGCAGATTTATGCGCATGCCATATTGCTTCCATTTCTTAATCACTTACCTGTACTCCAGGAGATATTCAGTAACTTCTGCTTTTCAGTTTCCTAGAGTATTCTTTAGTCTTCATGGTGTAGTTATATCCAGAATTACTGATTCACTAGTGACTGGACCTTCCAGATTTGATTTCACTGTGTGGCTTATAGCACCAATTGGATGCCCTTACACTCCTGATCAAAATCTTAAGACCAGTTAAAAAATTGCATGAATTTGCATTTTGCACTGTTGGAGCTTAGGAAGGTTCTAAGTAGAGCTTCAAAATGCAAAAAAGAAGAAATGGGAGCAAGAGACCAAAAGTTGTGAGCAGGCAATGTATTGAAATCAACAATCTAACTCAAATAGGCTGTTCATCAGCTGATCAAAAGTTTAAGACCACAGCTCAAACCCCCCCCCCGCCATCTGATGGTTATTGGGCTGCAGTCAGCACCAGTAATGTCCTAAATTTGGGACGAGGATCGTCCCATGTCTTGACGGACAGTCATTTGGATCCTCCGGCTCAGCCCCAGTGAGATTTTTTGGGTCTACCACTTGATTTTTTTGTTCCATAACCCTAAGGACCTTTAAAGAAACGCAAAATGACTGTCTTACTGCATCCAACCTCAGCAGTGATGGCACGTTGTGAGCGGCCTTGTTTATGCAGCTCAACAATCCTACCACGTTCAAAGATGGTGAGCTTTTTTGCCTTTGCCATCAAGAGATCTTCGCCGTGTGATTACTTGACAGGAAATGTCATGGAATCCAAATTTTTGCACAGATTTTGGCTTTAAAAGCTGTGGTCTTAAACTTTTGATCAGCTGATGAACAGCCTATTTGAGTGAAACTGTTGTTTTCAGTAAATCGCCTGCTCACAACTTTTGGTCTCTTGTTGCCATTTCTTCTTTTTGCATTTTGAAGCTCTACTTAGAATCTTCCTAAGATCCAACTGTGCAAAATGCAAATTCATGCATTTTTTTTTAACTGGTCTTAAGATTTTGATCAGGTGTGTATGTTAAATAAGGTGAGACACTTTATAAACTTTTATGCAATCATGTATTTTACATTTGATTGTTTTGAAAAAGTTGATTAACAGTGCTTTGTAGAAATCTGTTTTTTTTTTCACATGAAAGAGTCTTCTTGCCAAAACACCCACATTAAATTTACCTTAATTCACTGTTGAAAAACTTCCGGCGGAGGTGAATACTTTGATACTTTATTCCATATAGCCAACTACAGCCAACAATGGTGCATAGCTGCAAACACCAAATATGTCTAGTAGCACTTTTTTGCCTCAATACACGAAGAGGAATTTTCATATATTTTCAAAAGCCTATAAAAACATTTCAACAAGATATAAATCAGCTTGTGTAAAAAAAAAAAAAAAAAAGCTCACAAATAATTCTTTTTATTTTATTTTTTTTAACAAAGCTTAGTGATGTTGTAAAGCAGCTGAGCAACAGTGTGGCTCATTGATGTACTTTAATCAACATGCACTTTTAACAGAGAGAGAATCCTCTGTGATGCGTCCCATGTTGCACACTTTGAGTGTAAGTTATTACTGCATGTAGAAAATTCAGGACTCAGCGATATAAATTAAATCAATTGAAGAATACCTTTTTACCTGTGTTGCTTTGAAATTTAAACAGTAGTGTTCTGACTCCTGTCAGTGACTGAAAAAGTTAAGTTCCCCCTGCTGGTGATTTTGAGTTACTGCGGCTTTAAGGATCAGGCACTTTCAATGTTCGTGCATGAGCTGCAAGTGCTCCACCACAGAGAGTTGGTTGTCTGAGTCTTGGAGTGGAACCAACAGTGACTACAGATGCAAATGATTGTTTTGGTTGTTTGTGGCACTGTGATCTGGAGGATGACGTTTGAGATGTTTATTTTATGTCACGAAAACCGTGCTAACTATGCCAATGCTAATCGCGACGCTAACCATTAGCAAGAAGCTATTTTGGTTGTTGTGGCTGGTTCGGTCCATTGTCGGACCTTGTTGATGTTGTGTGCTGTGTTTGTGTGTGAACCATATGGCTGTTTACTGTGTTTACACTGTTACTTACCTGTGGAAGCATGCTATAAGGAAGATGTTTGCCTTTTTTAATAGTGTGATGTACTTACCTGTTTTATAACCTGGAAAAGAAGAAGGATAGTGTGACCAGTGTTGTTGCATATATTTAATTTCAAATTGTAACATTGTGTATATTTCATTGTGTCGCAGTTTTACAAAAAAGATATTGAGAAGATTCAGTAAAGCAACTTCATTCAAATCTACTGGGTCTCTCAAGTTTGTTCGCTATCTGTCAGCCAGGACAGAATAAGTAGCTTGAAGTGAATCTGTATGGACAACAGTGAAGCTCTGTGACACAAAGAAATAAGACAAATCTGTCAGCGTCATTTTGTTAGCAGGATACATTCGTTGTTGGTCTGAATATTTACGGTATAAAGTGCATATCTCTTCTGTACACACCCTTGTATTTGTATTTAAGCTTTGAATTTAATTTGGGCATTACAGTGTTCTCAATGCCCTTATGATCTGAGTTCTGTTAATGACTTTTTAATTATTTTGTGGACTTGTTGATTCCTCATCTGTTCTCCTCCTCCTTTAGGAAACTGTACAAGTCGCAAAGGACTTAATGGAGCATGTTCAGTTCACGAATACACTGGCAGCTTCGAAGGCCAAACTGTACGCTTCAAGATGACTTCTGTTTGTGGACATGTAATGAGTCTGGATTTCATTGGTGGGTATCATCCATATCTAACTCTCATCGATAGGATTTGTTTGCTTAAAAAATACTTAGTATCTCTCTTCCCATTTACAGTTGTGAACAAAAGTTTACTTACACTTGTAAAGACCATGTATGTCATGGCAATCTTTCAGTTTCTAATGATTCCCATAACTCTCAACTTTGTATGATTTAATCCTAGCCTAATTTAGCCATTTCTTTACCATTTTTGATGTGTTTTCGAGTCATTATCTTGTTTGAACACTTATCTGCTTCCAAGACCCAACCTTCTGGCTGATGATATTCGGTTTTCCTAAATAAAACCACGTATAAAATGTAAAAAATATGGATTCCTGTCATTGGAAACTCAATGTTGCAATGGTAAACATGGTCTTTACTATTTTTTTTTTTTTTTTTGCTGACTAGACATAGGTGCAGACATGAAAATTAAATATTAGGAACACCCCTAGAAAATAATGCAATTCAAAATGATGCCAGCTCAACCTACAGGTGACAGACAAAGAAAAAAAAAAAGTAGTTTTGTGTATTTTACATAACTGTTGAATTAGAATATAGAGTATGGTGTGGTTTAAAACTCCAGAAACTTTTGACTCTGTCTTATGTGAACTGGTTTGGATCCACAGAAGTGATCTCTCTGATTTAGCCTTAATCTTAGGTGTTATGAACAGGGAGATTCTGCAGCTTCCAGAAATGTTTTCCTTGTTTCCTCGTTCCAATTTCATTTTTCCTGATATCTTTTCTTCAACTTTGTTTCTGAGAAGTAATTGTAGCATGGTGAGTGGGCCATTGTTGATATTCATTATTGTGCATGTGCTTCTGAATTCTATTCTCAATTAGCCAACATTGCCAAAATTTTACTTCAGTAAGGCTTGAAACATGTCAACAAAATGCTTAGAAAAGGAGCAACACTGACATTACCTTTTATCGAAGTAATGAAGTGGGAATGTAGTGTGAGCTGAACATTTTTTTCTCTCAGCTGAGAGGATGAGGAGTGTGGAAGTATGTTTGCATTAAGGTCAGAATATGGTAGAACTGAGTTTCCATCAATATAATTACTCACATCGTTTAGAACAACATATTTGAAATTTGTAGAAGCCTAAAAAGGCCGCTGATGTATGAATCCTGTCAGCCGGTAGTCGACAAATATTGTGCTTGGTCACCATTTCTTGTTAAATCAGATAAGAATGATCCAAGTTAGTTTAGACAGTGAAGAAGTGTTGTGGTACTCAGCTTATGTGATCAGTACATCCATTTTTGGGACTTCCTCAAAATCTTTCATTATATCTTTCTTTATATAATAACTTTAATTTGATATAATAACTATAAAACCCTTTGATTTGGATTGATTTTGATGTAATCCTCTTCAGCATCAAAACTCTTGATTTGCATTTCTCTGACAGTGTTGTCCTTCTTTTTCAAGGGAAATACAATAACTGGGACAAGGTGGACCCTGCAGAACTCTTCAGTAAAGCTCCCACAGAAAAAAAGGAGGCCAACTCCAAACTCAACATGGTCAAGTTCCTCCAGGTAGGTTAACACAGTGATCAGCTTTAGCAGGACATTGGTGCTTTCTGCATTTTGTGCGACTAGTGTCAGACCTTTTGTCTTTTTTTGCTCAACCCAAGTTTCTGGTGTTATGTCAGGTTGAAGCCAGAGGCTGTGACTATGTGGTTTTGTGGTTGGACTGTGACAAAGAAGGCGAGAACATCTGTTTTGAGGTAATCCAGGCCCATTTACACCTGCTACAACCATGACATCTGTATCTGGACACTGACAACTAATCTTTGGCACATCCCAATAGTGCTGCTGTATGGGCTCTACATCTGTTTCCTTTGCTGAGGATGGAGCTTAAGCTAGCAATATCGTTGTTCTGTACAGACTGCATTTGGGTCATGCCTTTTTAAATCATCACATTTTTGATTTCTTCTCATCTATCTCTGTTTACCTCAGATTGTTATGGCACAAAATATGGATGTTGATACAGATATTTGTTTCATGTTATTATTATGCTTTCATGTTGGCTGTGCGCTCTTAAAAGTCTTCAGTTTAACCGAAAGCTGAGGATCAATAGTGTGAAAACATGATTTTTCTCATTTATGTGAGCTGATCTATAAAGCTACATTTGCACACTTTGGGCAGTGGAACAACAAGCAGTAAACACAATGCAGCATATTGTTACCTTATAAACATAAACTTGTTAGCACTACCCACTAGTAATGGCAGCATGCTTTATTTACACTATGTGGAGCTATTCTAGTGCTACTTAACTTCACATGACACCACACACCTAACCGCACTGAGCTGTAATGTTAGTCAGGTCTGAGAATCAAGAAACCCATAGAGACCAGTACAGTTATTCATCTGTGCCCTCTCCAATCTTAGATTATATAGAACGTGGTTAACGTATCTGCAAACATACTGCAAACAATTTGTTTTACTTCACAGGTGCTGGATTCCGTCCAGCCAGTGATGAACAAGGGGAGTGCCAGGGAGCGGAGTATTTACCGTGCCAAATTCAGCTCGATTACTGACACTGATATTTGGAACGCAATGAACCACCTGGGGGAGCCCAACAGGAATGAAGCCCTGTCGGTAGATGCACGTCAGGAGCTGGATCTGCGCATTGGCTGCGCCTTCACTCGGTACACTTCTGTTCAATAGCACTGCCACACACAGCCATCTTGTGCTAGATTTTCTGCTCCTCCCTGATCATAACACCTAAGACATTTAATGTATAGCATTTATTCATCATTTAAACATCGGACCACATATACAGACAGTTGAAAAATTAAAGGAAAATCCTGAATGCTTGACTCCTACAGTGAGGGATCAGGTGGCTCCGTTATGTGGACATTTTGCTGCCATGGTTTAGGTTCACTTGCCCCATACCAAGAAGTAGGATTGAATATCACAAAATTGTTCTGCGTGATCACCACCATCCTGTGGTGGAATATTTTTGTCAATTCATGGGAGAATTTGGTGTGTGAAAAGTAAATTAGTTGCCACAGTTTACATTGTTTGAAATGACAGATGACAACACGAAAAACGAAACCTTTGTGTTTATAACATTATCTGGTTCTTTAGTATTAGTTTAGGCCACCACAATTTCCATGCATAACCCAAATTTGCGACAATAAACACCTGGAGTTTGTCCTGCTAAGCTGAACTGTAGGCAACCAGACAACATGATCACCTGTTAAACTGGTCAACAAAGTCCTAATGGACTGCAATTCAATCACTATTTCATACTCATGCTGCTGTCTGACAAAATAAATGGATGGAACAGATGTAAACACTGCCTGAGTGTAGGTTGCACTGGAGCACAACAGGTGACATGAAAACACAGTAATTCACACAGGTCCTGTTTATTGATTTCAAATCAAAAATTTTCACCATCTCTGAATACAAAATCCACAGACCTCTGACCTGTGGATGTGCAATCACAGCTAATTGTAACTTTAGCCACCTTATCGGCACAATGTGCTGACACTAATGTTTTTTTTATGTTGTGGTGATACAGTCATCAAAAACATAAGTACAATGCTTGTGTACACTCTGGCAGCCAACAGCAGAACATCTGGTGAGCTTTGCTTGTGTCTGAGACATCATAGAGTTAGCAACTGTAGAGACCTGGCAAACTAAGAGGCAGCTGCTCAGTCAAATGAGTCACATGCAGGCAGTGAGCTTGACAACTATGGAGTAAGTAGTTTTGAGGTAACACCCAGCTCAGATTCTTACGTACATGTAAACCTGTGAGTCTATCTAGTTGTGAGTGGGTTTGACGAATGGCAGAAGTAAATGTCTTCATTTAGGGACAATTATTAATTATTAAAAGCTAGGTAGCGGGCATCTATACAATTTAGGAACCAAAATGTGAACAATGAACAGTCGTGACACTGAACTTACATTTATGTACATTTGTTAAATTAAAAACATTTATTAAACTAACAACATGATAGTTACTAACAATGACACAATTATAATGCACACTAAGACAAAACAACAAAATAAAACAAACAAAGCTGTGATAATGAGTGAGGTTAATGGGAATATAAAGCAATATTATGATGTAATATTCTGTTCTGAGATCGAGGGATGAACAGACCACACCTGAAAGCAGCTACTATTTTGTAAGTAGGCTAATTTTGAATTTTGGGAGAATTCAATTTGCCAAGAAAGAGAATATATAAAGTTGCGCCAAATTCTCAATGACTGAAACTTACTTGCGTGAGTGTTGCGGTGATGCAGAGATGATTCTGAATAGATCCAAATAGCAATGGACAATGTGGAGCCTCCGTCCTTCTTCCAGTCGCAGATGAAGTCAAAGAGAACTTGAGATGATACTCAAGGAGAACTCAAACAGCACTCAGGATAACTCAAGGAGGACTGAAAATGGTGCTTTCCAGTACACTCTCTTAAAGGAAATTTTGTATCATTAACTCAGGAGGGGATCTGGCAAAACCTCTAAGAAATTTTGTAGTTGTTCATATAAATGTGAAATAGTATAATATTGTGACTCATCATATACAGGTATGTTCTCCTGCAAGAAGGACGATCAGAACAAGACTAAACATAGTGTATAAACATTAGGTATTATGAAATTTCTAATTTGACACATATACATGCATATAAGCTAATAGGTCTGGATAATGGGTACTGGGTAGCTAAGCATTCTGCTGTTCGTGGCATCAGTGTCAAGTGGTTATTTCTGGGAGTTAAATATAAGAGAAAGTTGAGTCCAAGAAAACAAAATACAGTTGTGACTTGACATTCCAACCCTTAACAATCAAAAAACTTTGCTATCCGACAGGTTTTTAGGAAAAATGAACGTAACCCATAAAAAATAGCCTTCACATACCGACAGCCTTAGATTCTGACTCCAACATGACATTTTATGTCACAAATAAGGATAATGGCGTGTTATCTGACTTAACAATTCGACAGATTGGCTGTGTTCAGGCTCAATTTGGATTTTTTTGTGAAATCCAATTTTTTTGCAAGTTCGTTCACATTTCCAGTTAAATACGACTTGTATGTAATCTGCTGTGTGAACTTCATACGACCCAAAAGTGTCCTGCATGTGCAGAAGAGGACACAACAACGTCACATGCAGCGAGCGCGCTCCGTGTTTGAGGAAGTAAACACAAATGGTAATGGTGGAGCGTATCTGCCATTCCCCCGCCGCTGCTGCCACCGATGATGGAACCATAAGCGTGACCGCTGTCCTAAACTGGCATCAACAGCCAAATACTGCCTGTGCATTCCAGCCACTTCCACCCTAGGAGGTGCGCACCCCCAGGGGTGGAAGTGAGCGGAACGTGCACAAGCGCACCGATCAATTAGGCGTGGAATCCAGCGATGCATAGTGTTCTAGCAATACACTAGCTATTAAAACAACTCTAAAAAATAATTAACAACAAATTACCCTTCAAGCATCAAGCCCTCTTTGTATCTCAACCTCCATTTTGACAATCCGACAGCCTTCCTATCCGACATAAAAGAAGGTTTTGCTTTTAGTGTCGGATTATCGAGTCACGACTGTAATTGGTCTACCCTCTCGTGGCCTCCTCCTGACAACATTAGCTTCACACGCTCCTGACAAACCTGGAAATGCTGTTCTTTTTGCCTTCCACATCTGGTCGGATGTGTTTTGGTATCCTGTGCTGTGTTGTTCACAGTGAACCCTGTTCCCAGTCTGAGGGTTGTAAATGTCTTAAGTTCCAGAGCTACGTTACTACTAGTTATGTCTGATTGATCCTCATATCCCCTCTACAAGTTTGATTACAACTGTTTAAAGGTCTTTCTATTGTGTGTTAATTTCTTTTCAGGTTCCAGACCAAGTATTTTCAGGGAAAATATGGCAATCTAGACTCCTCCTTGATCTCATTTGGACCATGCCAGACCCCAACACTTGGCTTCTGTGTAGAACGCCATGACAAGATCCAGTCCTTCAAACCAGAGACATACTGGATCATCCAGGCAAAGGTAAATCCCCAGCTCACTCCCCTGACACACTATCTGTCTGTTCACCCTCCTCCTTTGCTGTAGTGACAGACATGCTGTGCTTTGGTCAGGTCTTCAAAGGAAAGGACAGCCCGCTGACACTGGACTGGAACAGGGTGAGGGTCTTTGACAGGGAGGTGGGTCAGTTGTTCGTCAACCTATCTAAGACAACCAGGGAGGCCCAGGTAAGAATAAAAACCTGATGATGTTGTGCATATTCTCTACTGACTGTCAACGTTATTCACACCTGTATAATTTCACTGAAAAATGAAATGATTCAAAACTGCATCATCTCTCGATAACTGCAGCGCTGAACAGTAGGATATTTCCTCTTATGAACAATCAAAAACTACTTCTTCACAATGACTATATTGAAGATTCAGGCCCCACTGTCAAAACTCAGTGCAACAACAGTGAATACCCCTGTGATCACTGATACACAAGTTAGAAAAGCATATAAGAATATAGCTCCACTTGCTGACTTTTGATTTAGGCTCTTAATGCAGATCTCTCTTACTGCAGGTGGAATCAGTGAGTAAGAAGGAGAAGACCAAGCAGAGGCCCCAGGCCTTGAATACAGTGGAGATGTTGAGAGTGGCCAGTTCTGCCTTAGGTATTTACATCAACATAGCAGTGTTTGAAGAGCTGTCATTTCATATGTCACTAATATAATTAATTCTCCTCTGGGTAATGATATTTGGAAGAGTGACTATGTGGGAATTCAAAGTTCAATGTATGTATAGCCATCAGTCGGCCATCAGGCTATTGCTAATGTTTAGCATTACTTTGTTTGAATGAGGACTGCAACTGTCAATTGTTTTTATGTTAATTAATCCACTGATCATCATCCTAATTATTTAATTATTGTATTACTTATTTAGTGTAAAAATGTAAGAAAATAGGGGCTGCAGGGTGGGGCAGTTAGTAGCACTGTTGCCTCGCAGCAAGAAGGTTGCCGGTTCGCGTCCCGGTGGGGGCACCGGAATCTTTCTGCGTGGAGTCTCCATGTTCTCCCCGTGCAGCGTGGGTTCTCTCCGGGTTCTCCAGCTTCCTCCCACACAGTCCAAAAACATGTTGAGGTTAACTGGTGATTGTAAATTATCCATAGGTGTGAATGTGAGTGTGCTTGGTTGTCTGTCTCTAAGTGTAGCCCTGTGATAGACTGATGACCTGTCCAGGGTGTCCCCTGCCTTCGCCCTAAGTCGACTGGGATAGGCTCCACCCCCCCACGACCCTAGTGAGGATAAAGCGGTGTATAGATAATGGATGGATGTAAGAAAATAGAGCAAACTGCCTGTCACAACTGACAAGCTAGAACTCGGGAATGATAGCAATATTACTTTAAAACTGAGTTGAAAAAAAATTGATTAACTGAGGTTGTAGAGAGGTAGAGGATTATGTTCTTCCTGTAGTTTCTTTAGCAAAAAAAAAAAGGACTCAGTATGTTTTTGAAACCCCTGACCACTGTAGTTTTGAAAGAAGTGGGAGGTTAATCCACATTTAATGCATTAGTTAATTTAATTCAATTCAGTTTTATGCATGTAGGGCCAATTAACAACATATATCATCTTAAGGCACTTCACTTTGTAAAAAAAGTATTGAGAGAATCCCAACAAATCCAAAGATTCTCTTGCATTTCCTTTAAGCAAACACTTAGCAACTGTGAGAAGAAGAAGCTGCTCCATTTGCTTGGAGAAAACCTGATCTGCTTTGACCAGGTTCGAACGAGGAGGGAGAACAAAATAGTAGACAGAAAACAGAGGAACAGTGCACAAGAGAACAATCTGCACTTCGGAGGTTGGTGAGACCAGTTTGGATTTATCAAAAACAAATTATGGTGTCTCATTATGGAAGGACATGTGAAGAAACATGTCACCCGGTTTCACTGATCTGCTTTTAATGAACACAAGACTCCATGGCAGAGACAAATAAGATAGTTCAGCCATTGAAGTAGACTTAGTACTGGTTAGATGGATTAAATGAATGCTGGTACATGAGTTTTACCATTTTACCATTTCACCATATATTGCGTCCTGTGGAAAGTACTCTTAAATTCTATTTAAATCTTTTAGTACAGGGCAGCTTTGCATTGATATAAATGGACTGTCTAAAATCTTGGAAAAATGCCACTCAACTTCTGTGGAATAGAATGTGAGTCCCACTTAGAGTATTCAGCCATCACACTAATTCAGACTGAGAAACAGTAAGATCAAGCATTTAGCAATTAACTCTCAGTTTTGTGATAGTGGAAGAAGAAGAGAAAAAATCTGATATTTGTAATGTCTCAGGCATGGGTCCCCAGCATACCATGCAGATTGCAGAGCGCCTGTATACACAGGGCTACATAAGCTACCCACGTACTGAGACGACCCACTACCCAGAGAACTTTGATCTGAAGGGAACACTGAAGCAACAGGCCAATAATCCCTTCTGGGCAGAAGAGGTAAGGACCACTGTGGGGTCAAATACACATACAAGCATCTATGGCCCGTTACACTCAAGGTCGTACATACATGGATTCATTGTATTCATGGCCCTGAGTAGGCAGTTAGAAAATACATCGCCAAGGAGACTGCAAATATATGTACGATTTTTACCTCTCTGTCAGGTGAAAGCTCTGCTTTCAACTGGATTAAACCGACCCAGGAAAGGAAGTGATGCTGGAGACCATCCACCTATTACTCCCATGCGTGCTGCATCTGAAGGGGAATTGGGTGAGTCATACAAGCAATACGATAAATAAAAAATACATGTAATCTCAGGGAACAAAATAAGGGCATTTGTCAAAAGAGACAGACACACACGCATATATAAACAGTAAGGGTGGGCGATATAGCAAAAATATATCACTATTTTTTAATTATAAAATCACGATTTTGATTTTATCATGATCTTACATGTATTTTTGAGACTAATTTGCAAGTTTCTGGTCAGTGCAACCAAAACATTTCTGTATGTAAAGTGATTGAACAAGTTTTTCGTGTTGCCATCTGACGTGTGAACAATCTCTGTGCAAACTTTGCAAATTATCTTTGTTTGCGCTCTATTATTTCAAATCAATCAAGTTTATTGTTTTTTTGCTGTACATAGCAGTACAGGCAAGATGAGAGAGCGTTTCTTCAAGATCATTTTATTAGTACGTTTTGCGGAATGCACGTCTGGGACAGACCAGACACTAAACGTTCACTCTCGCTGTCTCCTGAAGGGGCCGCTGCATCCATACACGCCACCATCCCATTGAACATGGTGAACCTCTTCAGGTCCTGGTAGGTCTTCAGGGACACAAAGACACACACGATGGTGTGATGATGGTGAAGCCGCAGATGCTGCCCAGAGCTAGCTGCCTGTCTGTCCGCCCGGAATAATGTCGTCCCCTCCATGTTGTCATGGAGCCATGTTTCTGTAAAAGCAAACACAGAGCAGTCTTTCCACTCTGGGGGTTTCTCCCAACAAACGTAGCTCATCCAGCTTGCTGTCGAGGGAGTGGACATTGGAGAGTAGGAGCAATGGTCCTGCTGGTCTGGTTGGTTAGCTTTTAGCCTAGCATGGATCCCGGCTCTGTTTCTCCTCCTTTGTTTATGTTTATACTGTTTGTGCTTCCTTCTCTCTTGGGTAACTGCCAGCTTAGTCTCTGTCGGACTCCGTGTTGGTGTAGTATGTCCACATCACAACCGGCCGCCGCAATTTTAGCGACGTTCACTGTCCTGATGTTCAGCAAAGTCTCTCGGCTGTAAGTTTTGTGTTTAATTTGGGGAAAAGCCGAAACAGCTTCATATAATGGAAGTGGAGTTTTTTGGTTTTGTTTTTTTTTTGGCGACAAACTACTCTGGCTTTCAGCCATGGCTCTCCATGTGACTACACACACAAACAGGGAGGCAGGTAACAAATTGCGTCACTGCACGTAATTCGCTATGGTTGGTTGGTCAGGTTGACGACGTAATGCATCTGTTGTGTTGGTGCATCAGCATAGAACTACAATTTATAGAATGTGACCTAAACGATCTATACGATCTCCTCACTTTGGCAGATCATCTACACGTTCTAATCCTTCATGATATGTTGTCATATCGCACACCCCTAATATACAGTGATGGAAAAAATTATTAGACCACCCTTGTTTTCTTCAATTTCTTGTTCATTTTAATGCCTGGTACAACTAAAGGTACATTTGTTTGGACAAATACAATGATGGCAAAAACAGCTCATAAGAGTTTAATTTAAGAGCTGATATCTAGCCATTTGCTTTTTCGGCATTCCATGTTTTCTTTTCTGTCTGTTTTAGTCACATGATACACACAGGATTTAGGACTTGATTGCATAACTATTGTTTTTGATGACTGCAGCCATTGCTTTTCGGCATTCCATGTTTTCTTTTCTGTCTGTTTTAGTCACAGGATACACACAGGATTTAGTACTTGATTGCTTAACCATTGTTTTTGATGACTGCAGCCATGCATCGTGGCATGCTCGCCACCAGCTTCGGACATTGTTCTGCTGTCACAGCAGCCCATTCCTGTTGCACAAATTCAAGCTAATTTGCTTTGTTTTTGGGCTTGTGGTTCTTCACTGTGCGTTTAATGATTTTCCAAAGGCAGGAAAGAGTTTTCCTGCTGATGGACGAAGACTGTTTTGAAGAGTAGCCTTGTACATGACCTGGTTCCACCTACACTGAAACAAGCCCAGATCGTCACTGATCCACACCATGTTTTACTGTAGGGGCAAGACAGTCTGGTTTGTAGACTTCTCCAGGCTTCCTCCTAACCAGTAAGTTGGCTGGAGTGGGCATCAACTAAAAAATGGATTCATCATTGAAGAGAACCTTAGCCCAATCATCAACAGTCCAATCCTTGTGATTCCCAGCAAAGAGTATCCGGGCTTTCCTCTGCCTTTCGTTGATGAAGGCCTTCTTCTGTGCCCTGTGTGACTTCAGACCAGCTTCAAGAAGTCGGTTTCCAACTGTCCTTGCCAAACAAGTCACATTTCTCCACACTACCCATTCATTTTTAAGGTCCCTGTACAACGATTCCTGACACAGGAATGGATGAGTGCAGTCATCTCGTGGGGTAGAAAGACATTTCCTGCTGCGACCAGCTAGCAATTTGGTAGTACCATGTTGGGTTTGTTTTTTCTTGGTGTAATGAACGGCTATCGTGGAGAGCTCCAGTTTTTTCACTACCTGTCTCTCACTCATGCCAATTTCAAGCAGTGCCAAGATGGCTGCCTTTGTGGCTTCATATCAATCTTTTGTTTTAGGCATTATGTGAGAGCTGACAAATTCTGAGTTGTGCTACAGCTTGAATGTAAGCAGGAAACCACTCCAAGCCTTTGCATGTGCAGTGCTGCTTATGACATGAAATGGCGTCTTATATACCCTAGGAATACAATTAAGCTTAAGCATGTCAAATCGGACATAAAGTATTATGTAATCAGCTGCATTTTTTCATTGTATTCTTCAGAAAATATATATTTAGTGTTTCCAGGCATTAAAATGAACAAGAAATTGAAGAAAACAAGGGTGGTCTAATAATTTTTTCCGTGACTGTATGTGTGTGTATTAGAAGACCGTAGATGACCGCACGATCAAGGATAGCTGCCACCTCAGCTGGACCAGTTAAAGCGGAGACCCCACCTGGAGCCAGGCCTGGGGGCGGACCGTGCGGGAGAGTGTGTGGTGGCCAAACCTTGGGGCCCTGTGGTGCTCGGTTGGGCACAACCCAAAGAAGTAACATGGGACCACTGCCCAAAGGGCCCACCACCCACAGGGCAGAAGATGGGGTTGGGTGCTATGCCCCATGGGTGGTTGGCAGGAGCAGGCGTCCTGGTGTACTGCCCTCTGGTGGCATAGACTAGCTCTAGGGACATGGAATGTCACCTCACTGGCGGGGAAGAAGCCTGAGCTGGTGTGGGAGGTGGAGCGCTACTGGTTAGATATAGTCTGGCTCACCTCCACGCACAGCAAGGGCTCCGGAACCAAACTCCTGGAGATGGACTGGACTTTCTCCTTTTCCGGAGTTGCCCACGGTGAGAGGTGCCGGGCCGGTGTGGGGATACTCACAAGAACCCGGCTGAATGCCGCCTTGTTGGAGTTCTCCCTGGAGAACGAGAGAGTCGCCTCTCTGCAACTGCGTGTTGCAGAGGGGAAAGCTCTGACTCTCGTTTGTGCTTATGCACCAAATGGCAGTTCAAAGTATCTGGCCTTCCTGGAGTCTCTGGATGGTGTCCTGGAAGGGATGCTGCCTGGGGGATTCCATAGTTTTCCTGGATGACTTCAATGCTCATGTGGGCAATGACAGTGAAACCTGGAGGGGTGTGATTGGGAGTAACAGCCTGCCTGATCTGAACCCGAGCGGTGTTCTGTTTTTGGACGTCTGTGCTAGCCCACGGATTGGCCATAACGAACACTATGTTCAATCATGAGGTTGCTCATAAGTGTACCTGGTACCAGAGTAGCTTAGGCCAAAGGTCGATGATCGACTTCATAGTTGTATCATTAGATCTGCGGCCGTATTTTTGGGACACATGTGAAGAGAGGAGCAGAGCTGTCAACTGATCATTACGTGGTGGTGAGTTGCATCCAATGGCGGGGAAGGCTGCTGGACAGACCTGGTAAACCCAAACGTGTAGTCAGGGTGAACTGGGAACGTCGTGGTGGAGGCCTCTTCATGGGGTTTTCAATTCCCACCTCCGGAAGAGTTTCTCCTGCATCCTGGGGGAGGTTGGGGAGATGGAGTCGGAGTGGGCCATGTTCAAAGCCTCCATCGCAGAAGCGGCCGTGGGGCATGAGAGTTCAACCTGCCACTCCACATGTGCTTTGTGGATCTGGAGAACGCCTATGACCGTGTTCTCCAAGGGACTCTGTGGGGGATACTGAGGGAGTATGGGGTACCAGGCTCGTTGCTATGAGCCATTCGATCCCTGTGCAACCAAAGTGCGAGCTGTGTCCATATTCTCGGCAATTAGTCAAACACGTTTCCAGTGGGTGTTGGACTCCACCAGGGCTGCCCCTTGTCCCCGATCCTGTTTGTGGTCTTCATGGACAGGATCGCAAGGCGCAGCCAGGGTGAGGAGAGTGTCTGGTTTGGTTTTGCTTTTTGCAGACAACGTGGTACTGCTGACTTCATCAGACCGTGACCTTCAGCACGCACTGGAGCGGTTTGCAGCCGAGTGCAAAGCGGCGGGGATGCGGATCAGTACCTCCAAGTCCAAGGCTATGGCCCTCTGTTGGAAACCGGTGGATTGCCACCTCCGGGTGGGAGGGGAGGAGTTGCTTCTTAAAGTGTTTAAGAGTTTAAGTATCTCGGGATCTTGTTCACGAGTGATGGGAAAATGAAGCGCGAGGTGGACAGGCAGCTCAGTGTGGTATCAACAATAATGCGAGCGCTGTACCGGACCGTAGTGGTAAAGAAAGAGCTGAGCTGCAAGGTGAAGCTCTCGATTTACCAGTTCATCTCCGTCCCAACCCTCACCTATGGTCACAAGCTTTGGGTTGTGACCGAAAGAAGGAGATCGTGGAAACAAGCGGCCGAAATGAGCTTCCTCCGCAGGGTGGCTGGGCTTAGCCTTAGAGATAGGGTGAGGAGCTCGGAGTAGAGCCGCTGCTTTTTCGCGTCAAAGGGAGTCACTTGAGTTGGTATGGAAATCTGATTTGGATGCCTCTGGAGAGGCTTCCTCTGGAAGTCTTCCGAACACGTCCACCTGGGAGGAGAACCTGGGGAAGACCCAGAACCTGCTGGAGGGATTATATCCGTCGGCTGGCCTGGGAACACTTTGGGATCCCCCAGGAAGAGCTGGAAAGCGTCGCTGAGGGGAGGGAAGTCCGGAATGACCTGTTCCGCCCGCTGCTTCCGTGACCCAATCCCGGAAAAATGGAAGAAAATGGATGGATGGATGGATGGCATAGATATGTATATATAAAACTAGCCTTATACTGATGCAGAGACAGTGTGAAGTACATTGCATTAAAAAAAATACATTGCTCACCAAATGACAAAACTGCAAGATCCAAATGTATAAAAGTACATACAAAGAAGCCTAATGAATATTAGCAACACTTCTTTGGGTCTGATGAAACCAAAATAAATTTGGGGTCAGATGGGGTCTGGCTGCATAACCCCAAGTCTGTAAAACACCAAGCCTGCACAGAGCCCTTAGATAGACTCCTTCATGTTCAGCCTCTAACCCTGCTTCTTCCCCTTCTGCTGTTTCACAGGAAGTGATGGCTGGCGGCTGTACGAATACATCACAAGGCATTTCATAGCCACTCTGAGTCAGGACTGCAAGTACCTACAAACCACTATAGACTTCAACATTGGCACAGAGGCCTTCTCATGTAGTGGAAAAACCCTCATATCACCAGGTAAAGCTAGCTGGAGTTGGCACTTTCCATATTTATAGTGTCAAATGCTGAGGACTTGCAGGTGAACCTTAAATCGCTTAGAGGTTGTCAAGAGTTCAGGTTTCTACAACTTAAGTAAATGTCTTTTAATGCGACTTAGCTGAGATAAAATATTGCTTTATTAAATGTTTGACACCTGTTGCTGGTGGTATAGTCAATATACTCCATGTATTTTAATAGTTTTTTTGTTCATGACTTGACCCTCATCATGTTATGTGGGCTTCCCTGGGTGCACTGATTATACTACAGGGCTCTATAGAGGTTTAAAATTTTAAATTAACTTCAAGACAATAATCATTTCTTTATAAAATGGACAGACTTGGTCTAATCTTTATTCACTTAATATTTCTGTTTGTGTCATTGCTTCATATGTGGATAGCTGGTTATCCAGATTAGAGTTATCTGACATGAGTTTGGTTTTTCTGCTTCTTCAATGCTGGTTTACAATTCATGTGAATTCAGCTGATGTCAGAGCAACAAGTCCTGAAGAATAAACCCATTTTACACATCACTGAATTCCTGAAAAGTTTTGATGGTGCAACCTGATTTTAAAAAAGTAGCGTAAACCTAACTGGTAGTTTCTAAGAAATTAGGCAAGCCTTTGCCCACAGACTGAGTATTATATTTGTGAATAGCCGGAGCCACCTAATCCTCGCTACGTGTATGTTTTGTTTCAGGTTACACAGCAGTTATGCCATGGCAAGGGATCCCTCTAGAAGAGGCCATGCCAGCTTGTGAACGTGGAGACACTTTCACAGTAGATGAGATCAAGTTGGTAGAAAAGCAGACCAGCCCACCAGACTACCTGACCGAGGCCGAACTCATCACCCTCATGGAGAAACATGGCATTGGTAAACCTCAGCACTGTCTATGAAACATTCTGTGATTTCTGTTAAATCTTCTAATTCTAAGTGTTTGTAAGAGAGCAAGCACCCTGTGCACAGTACTGCCCTAAGTTTTAAAATTGTCTCTATTTTGTCTGAAGCTCAAACAGAACTTTATATAAAAGCAGCCAGTTCCTGCAGTGAGATCATCAGGATGGAAAGATGTGAAATACAGGACACGTTCAGTTGCTGTGAGATTTATGTTAAAAGGGTGCACGCTAAAAGGGGCTTTATACAGTGAATCAGTCCCTCCAGGATTTCGTGGGCTTTTTTCGAGATTGTTGCAGCCTAAACCTAAATTCGCAGCAGCCGTTCTAAAAAAATTGAGATATAAGTTGTGATGTTTTAAGCATATTGCGATGAAATTGCGGGAGACAGTGAAAATTGCTAAAAAGTTGCATTTTTTTCTTTGTTTTGTATAATTCACTAAAAATCAAAGGTAACTTGTTGCAGCAGAAATAAAGCTGCACTCTGGTCTAAGTGTTCCCGAAAAGGCTCAGCATTGCAAAATTCTAGCAAAACATGCTTTATTTTTGGAAGGCCCCACAGAAGTATTCCTGCTTTTACGAAAGTAAAGCTTTTTTGGAGCTCAAACTCAGTAAAACCTTGAGCACAGGGGATTGCTAAATGTCATTAACAATGAGAAACCTTGATATTGACCCATGACAAAATTTTTTTAAAAAAACAAACAAAACAAAACAGTAGAATAATCTTAACGCATTGAGTTGGTTCAAACGCTAAAGTGCAAAGAACCTCACAGTAAGACTGAATAGCTTAATTGAACTCATGTTAATAAACACCCACAACAACATAAAACCCTGTTCTCCTCTGATAACTGAATGTATTACTGACCTCAGATTCTGCAGGGTTAAAAGTTAAACTGCACAGAACCTCTCAGTAAACATTCACGATCAGTTATGCTGAAACAAGTGAAATCCTGCAGTTGAATTTTAAGGTGCACAGAGCCTCTCCAGGGGTTTTTCTAGAAACAAATTGTATGAGGGAGCACACCATGTTGAGGGAGCTTAGTGACTGAGAGGGGGGATGGTGCGAAGCCTTTGAAAAATTGAAGCTTAGATGGGACATTCTGAGGCTATCTGAGAGAGAAATTTTAGGTCATGAAACTTCAGAAATCAAGACATTATCAACTGTTGAGCAATTGTTGTTTGGTTAGAATTGTAATACAACTGTACTCTGTAAATGAAAACATGACAAATACTAGTATTGGCAAAACTTCTATTTACTAGTACTTGGAATGTTCGTACACGCTCGTACTGCACCATGATACACATACATGCACTTTAACCAGTGTAACAGTGTCAGGGAGCAAGACCCTATCATGTACACTAACCGGAGCATAACACAATGTCATGGAGCAAGACCTTGTCATACATGTGGGTGAAAGGTCATTCAGTCTGGAGAAGTCTTGCTGTGTAGGTCAGCTGACCTTGCATGTAACCTATATGAAATCTTGCAAGAGCAGCTAACACCAAAGCAATATGGCGCCTCCGCATGGAAAATGCCAATTTTTCAATCGTTTTTTGCACCATCTAACAGTGTATCTCCCGCAATCAGAATATGCTGCAGTCATTATAACTTTTTTGATGATCACATACATTGTCTTGTGATGGTGCTGGGATATTTTCATGGCTGAGATCATTTTTGTAAAGATTGCATGTTGTACGGCAGCAAGTAACAACATGGCCCAAGTGTTTCTAGGGTTCAATCGGCATTTTGGTAAGAGGGCACGAGACAGGAGTATGAGGGCGTGAGCCAGGAGTATGAGGGCGCCGCGCCCCTGTAACATTATTTAGACAAACCTCTGCTGTCAGTCAATATTAAGCATCATCTATGTCGAAAGATGCTAATAACAAAACAGTGCAACCCCAAGCTTTCTTACCCACATAATACCTACTTGCGTATAATTGTTTGAACAGATGAACATGGAACCTTCAGCCATCTGGAAATTGTACCCAAGGATTAACCAGATTTGATATATCTTGGCTGATTTCTTTAGATTTTCCATGTTGTCACAAAAGGAAGCAGTGACTTCGAGGTGTACCTTAAAATACATCCACAGGTGTGCCTCCAGTTAACTCAGATGTTGTCAATTAACCTATCAAAAGCTTCCAAAGCCGTGACATCATCATTCGGGCTTTCCCAAATAGTTTGAAGGCATAATAATCTTAGTGTATTTAAACTTCTGACTTCGAAGACAGTGATTTTAAAAAAAAAATCTCTTTCTTAATTTTCTAGTGTTTAGCAAATAGAAATAGTTTTGGTAATCCTAACTGACCTAAAGCAAGAAAAGTTTAGTCTGATTTAATGTCAAACAGTGAGAAGAAAAAGGTTATGTGTCTTTTTATACAGTGTATGTACACTTCTGATTGTAAATTGGGAACAAAACTGGATATCCTCAACTTTTACCTTATTTTTAGTACTTAATTTTTTGTTGTTTTTTTTGTTTTGTTTTTTCCTGATTTGTACACAGAGAACTAAGATTCACTGAAGTCAAATTCCTTGTTTGCATGTACAAATTTGGCCAATTAAATTTATTCTGATTCTGATATGGGGCCATCACACATTTACACCTTGATGGTTGTGGCAGATGCTGGTCAGTGGTTAGTCAATCTTTCTTACCCTATTGGAATTCTATGGAAATACAGAAATTAGGAGCAGGGTGACTGTTGGACATTTAACAGGGAGATGTTCCTTATTCCTATTGCCCAAACTATATAGGCATAAAAGCTGAAGATATGGGTCACTGAGGTGATCCTATCTTGGACTACACCTACACTCATTTAAAGCTAGCCTTTAGATGCCATTATATATGTCAATTTGTGTAAGTCAAGACTCACTGCTTGATGCTGATCTTTTTTAAGAACTACTTTTGAAGATTTATTTGCAAAGGAATGATAGCTGTTGAATAGATTTGGGCCTCTGTCTTCCCCATTCAGGTACTGATGCCAGCATCCCTGTCCACATCAATAACATTTGCCAGAGGAACTATGTGACAGTAGAAAATGGACGCAAGCTGAAGCCAACCAACCTCGGCATTGTCCTGGTACATGGCTACTACAAGATAGGTAATTTGTCTTAAATTATAGTATATTGTCCTGCATGTATAATGAATTTGTAGATGAGCATTAGCCATAACTTGCTGATTCATCTTTGTAAGCTCTGGGAATTGATCCAGGTAGTACTGTATGGTCAATCATTCAGGACATGGAGCCAGGAAGTGTTGTCCATTTCATTAACCGTCTAAACTCAGAACTCAGAAGTTTCATCCATCCATCCATTATCTATACACCGCTTAATCCTCACTAGGGTCGCAGGAGGGCTGGAGCCTATCCCAGCCGACTTAGGGCGAAGGCAGGGGACACCCTGGACAGGTCACCAGTCTATCACAGGGCCACACTTAGAGACAAACAACCAAGCACACTCACATTCACACCTACGGACAATTTAGAATCACCGATTCAACATGTTTTTGGACTGTGTGGGAGGAAGCCGGAGAACCCGGAGAGAACCCACGCTGCACGGGGAGAACATGCAAACTCCACGCAGAAAGATTCCGGTGCCCCCACCGGGACGCGAACCGGCAACCTTCTTGCTGCGAGGCAACAGTGCTACCAACTGCGCCACCCTGCAGCCCCAGAAGTTTCATTTCTTTGATTATTTGTTTTGCAAAAATTGAAAAAGCCCAAAAATACTAGAAAAGATGATGCCCTACATACTGCAGATATTTCTCTACTTGGATTTTTTTTTCATTGTACAAACACTGCATGTAGTTCAGCCCAGCTTAGCTGAAATAGTCCCTGAATAAGTAAATAGTCCTTGTCAGATGACTGCTGATTACAGTGACCAATGACTTCACTGCAGTGCCCAGGAGTGTGACTTCTTTCAAATGTATTTATTTTTTTACTAAATGGTTCATTTTTTTTTGTTCATTTTTTAAATGAGAAATGTAGAATAAAGTGAATTTGATGAAATATCAGAATTTTAATGTAGATTTTATCAACATTTTTTTTTACAAAATAGCATTCAAGGATGGTCAGACAGTTGAAAATATGACATTATTTTGTGTTTGTTTATAATTTTTGGTGACAATTTTTCAAAGGTAATATGTCTTTAAAACCACCTGGCAGGTTTTGGTGTTCAGAAGGTTAAAATACCCAAGCTACAATAGCAATAATAGAAATGTGTGGGTTGTATTTGTAGAATGTCCTTCAAATACCAACAACTTGTGGCTTGGCTGTGGATGTTTTACAGATGCAGAACTGGTGCTGCCAACCATACGCAGCGCTGTGGAGAAGCAGCTGAACCTTATTGCACTGGGTCGGGCCAACTACCAGCAGGTTCTGCAGCATGCACTGGATATCTTTAAGAGGAAGTTTCACTACTTTGTGGATTCCATCACCAGTAGGTTTACAGGAGCCACAGGAACACAGTGTGACAAGCTCCCTCAACTGTTTGTCTTACAACCTTTAACTTTAGAAAACTGTGTGAAGGCATCCTTCAACCTCTTCTGCTCCTTTATAGACCCAGCATTCAAAAATATTACAAATTGATCGCTATTGACAGAAACCATTGTTTGGAGCCCCATTTGATTGATAAAGGGTAGCTGATGTTCATTGTCTCATAGCTTTCTACAAGCACCTGTAGATTCTCAAATACTCTGGAATGGGTTCTTATTTTATCAGGAACACATTATAAGACAATGAAGTTGGGATCTCTGACAAAGTCATGTAAAATTTACTTATCTGTTTCCTTTAGCACTAAAGTAGTTTTTACATTTTAGGATTTGGGTTAGTTTTTATACTTTTTAGAAATCAAATCATTTTTGTTTCATATAACCAAAAAGAAACATTGGCTACTTTAAAAAAAAAAAAAAAAAAAAAATGTACAAAGAATCCTGCATTAACCCAGTGGTAGCAGCAAAGTAGTCTGTTTTTTTTTTTTTTGCTTTTTTTTAAACCATATTGATGGTTTTAGCATAACTGTGTCTCATTTCCAACATTCCCCTGAAAAATCTAAGACTAGTTTACAATTGTGTGGAAAAGTTTGGGCAAGTTATTTTTTAGGTTAAAAAAAAAAGAACCTCATTAACTTGTTAAGACTTACTTATCCTGTTTGGACTCTAGGAATTTTCTTTACAGATTGTCAACTGATGAAGGATTATAATCAGATAGTCTGACTCTTCAGATAATGAGGTAGAGCTGACAGCCATGGGCTGAGCAACTGACTAAGGGTCTGAAATTAAAGCTATCTGGTGCCTACAAAGCAGGAGAAGCTATAAAGAGATAACACTTCCAGTGTACTTCCAGTACTTCTAGCTTTGTAGTATTACTAAAGAACGAAATGACAGTTAAGGGGAAGAGTGAATGGCTTGACAAAATGCAGAATAACATAAAAACTGCTTTTGGGCTATGCGGCAGCCCATTAAACATTGTACAGATAGAGAGAAGAATGGATTTTACTAACTTCACTAAATGTCCTGGAGTCAGTCAGGAGTGTGAAACTTGAAAGAGGCTGGCTTCGACAGCAGAAAAATGATCCAAAGCGGACCTCAAGATCAAACTGTCAGTGTGTCCTTCACAGTGCCGTGACCTGCAATCTGAAATGTAAAAATCTGTGGAGAGACGCTGTAAAAATGCTATATGTGCAGGACTCACCAAACTGAAAAATATCAGAACTAGTACAGGGTGTGAATGTTGGTGTTTCAGAAATCAACATGTCGTGGCCAACACAGCCACCCCTACACAGGAAGGTGCAGGGGAGAGGGGATTTCTGACATCCATCTGACATGCAGTTTGATTGAGCATATATCCTGCTTAAGGTGGCTACGTACATGAAGTGTTTACAAGTTGAAAGTAGTAACTTAATAAGCTGTCCAGACATTTGCATATGCCAATTACTGTTTACTTTTTACATTCAAGAAATAAAAAGTCACAATATATTACCACGTAAGGAGAGGCTCATTTTCAGTGTTCATGTGAAAAAAAGTGAGAAGGAGTAAAATGCTATTTGTCTCAGGATACCTAAATCTTTGCATACAGCTCACCTAAAAATGTTACAAAAGCTTCAACTGAAAAGGAAAAGAATAAGCATCTCCTTTTTTTATTTTAACCCAGCAAAAATGATAAAGCTGCAAGGTCATGGCAGTGACAAAAAAGAGTGAACATTCAGTAGCAGCATTTTAAAGGTGGACATGAATGCAGAGGGGGTGTAGAAAAGGCTTAAAGTTTTAAAGGAACTGATTGCACAGTTGCAGTGCTGTTTGTTTTATTTTACAGGCATGGATGAGTTGATGGAAGTCTCCTTTTCCCCCATTGCTGCCACTGGGAAGCCTTTATCCCGCTGTGGCAAATGCCACCGCTTCATGAAATACATTCAGGTCAGCAAAAAAGTCTAAACTGCTTTGTAGAATTTGCATGACTGCAGATTTGATCTTCAACAAGACCCTAGAGTGACAGCCAGGTGTAGATTTAAACTCAGGAAATTTTTGGTGGTGAGAAGGCCATCAACATTTTATCAACTGGTTTATACTTCTACAGTTTATATCACAAGATAAGACAATGGGGTGCCACAACCTATTTTGCAACAGAAAGCATGCGGTAAAGACGGATAACAAGGGATTTCTTGAAGTTCTGGCTTTTGATGTATATATTTTAAAGTTTTAGAATCTAACAATCTCTGTCAAGAAATTTATCAGCAACCTCCTTAACGTTCTACATGTGGACAAAATTGTTGGTACCCCTCGGTTAATGAAAGAAAAACCCACAATGGTCACAGAAATAACTTGAATCTGACAAAAGTAACAATAAAGGAAAATTCTATGAAAAGTAACCAGTGAAAATCAGACATTGCTTTTGAACTGTGGTTTAACAGAATTATTTAAAAAAATAAACTCATGAAACAGTCCTGGACAAAAATGATGGTACCCTTAACTTCACAGTTTGTTGCACAACCTTTTGAGGCAATCACTGCAATCAAACGATTTCTGTAACTGTCACTGAGACCTCTCAGCAGGTATTTTGGCTCACTCCTCATGTCTCAGGTTTGAAGGGTGTCTTCTCCAAACAACATGTTTCAGCTCCTTCCACAGATGTTCAATAGGATTTAGATCAGGGCTCATAGAAGGCCACTTCAGAATAGTCCAATGTTTTCCTCTTAGCCATTCTTGTGTGTTTTGGGTTATTATCCTGTTTGACCGATGACCTGCGACTGAGACCAAGCTTTCTGACACTGGGCAGCACATCATGTCACTGGGTACACACCATGTCACCAAACAGCACAGTGACTACTTATAACCCTATAAATAGGCCGACTGACTGATTACAAGATTGTAGACACCTGTGATGCTAATTAGAGGACACACCTTGATTGAACATGTCGCTATAGTCACATTATTTTCAGTGTTTTCTAGGGGTACCATAATTTTTTGTCCAGGCCTGTTTCATGAGTTTATTTTTTTAAATAATTCTGTTGAGCCACAGTTCAAAAGCAATGTCTGATTTTCATTGGTTAATTTTAATAGAATTTTTATTTATTATTACTTTTGTCAGATTCAAGTTCTTTCTGTGACCATTGTGGGTTTTTCTTTCATTAACCGAGGGGTACCAACAATTTTGTCCATGTGTGTATATGGTCTTTCAGTCCACCCTCAAACACTTTTTACTTTGAAATAGCCAAAGCACCATTTATGTTCCTATGAGACCACATGATGTCTGACTGTTGAGCTCTGGCCTTCAAAATTCAGCTGATGTGCTCCCTTTATTACCATTTCAGCCTAATGATACAACCATATTGAAATTCATGAGTGAATCATGAGGCTGCAGATAATTTGGTCATTGTTACTGTATCCATACATATGCAAAGTGGGTTGCGTGTGACTGTTAAGTGGAGTATTCCAGTGGAAAACGAAAGGTAGCCTTTGTCTTTTGAGAACTACATATGGCGAGAAACTAACGTGTAAAGATTGTTTAATGTGCACTTATGATGTACATTTGGTCAGTGTTGTCTCGTGAAAGTTTAAAGGAAATTTGTCAGCCTCTGTCATTAAAGTTTATCTTTGGAATTCAGCAGATGTACAGTTTGGGACCAAAGTTTACATACACTTGTGGAGAACATGGCGATCTTGTGTTTCCAATGACTCCTAAAACTCTTAATTATAGGAATCAGACCAGTCTGTCCTCTGGTCCATGTTTGGTGTGGTACACACCATGTCACCAAACAGCACAGTGACTACTTGTAACCCTATAAATAGGCCGACTGACTGATAACAAGTTTGTAGACACTTGTGATGCTAATTAAAGGACACACCTTGATTGAACATGTCCCTATGGTCACATTATTTTCAGTGTTTTCTAGGGGTACCATCATTTTTGTCCAGGCCTGTTTCGTGAGTTTATTTTTTTTAATAATTCTGTTGAACCACGGTTCAAAAGCAATGTCTGATTTTCATTGGTTAATTTTCATAGAATTTTTATTTCTTATTACTTTTGTCAGATTCAAGTTCTTTCTGTGACCATTGTGGGTTTTTCTTTCATTAACCGAGGGGTTCCAACAATTTTGTCCACGTGTGTATATTTAACTCTAAGTAATGACTGTTACAAGATTGACTATAAACACCCTTTAAAAAACTGATGATAAGAACCTTGTTCTGAGGACAATAGTGGGATCTGAGGTTGTTTAGGTGAGAACTTATTCATTCCTTGTTTCAGCTGTCCAGTCTGTCAGATGCATTTGCAGTGAATAATCTGTACAACAAATCTTAATCTAGCATGTGTCTGTAGGCAAAGCCCAGCAGGCTCCACTGCTCCCACTGTGACGAGACCTATAGTCTTCCTCAGAATGGAGCTATCAAGCTGTACAAGGAGCTCCGCTGTCCACTGGATGACTTTGAGCTTGTGCTGTGGACTTCTGGAGCCCGGGGTAAGAGCTACCCCTTGTGCCCCTACTGCTTCAGCAACCCGCCTTTCCGGGACATGAAGAAAGGTAAGACAAAAAGTGAACGTCAGCTCTGGATTCTCTTAAAGTGGCTAACTAGCCTGAATCTTGAAACCCTCCAGTTCACAAAGATTTATTTGGAGTAATTGAAACACAGTTCAAGTGCTTTTGTCATTTACAGGTTAACATGTTAAACAATTAAATATACCTAGTCCCCTGCCCACCGAGTTTCATGTTCTGGACAGTAATCTACATTTCCATCATCTTCAGATGTGTTGGTGTTCCTGCTGGTCTTGCGGGAAAGTTTTACAGCAAATCCACATTATCATGTTGTAGTTTCTTTTTTAAGTTTGAACTTTGAAATTGCAAAACTTGCAGTGTATGTCTGGAAGTCAGTACCAGGATCAGCCCAGCAGCCGACAGGATAATGAATAAATAAAGACTCAAGACCCACAAATTGTGGCCACAAATTTAAATAAATAGCAAAGTGCACATTTGATTACCACAATCTTCTGAGTAGATCTGGCCCTTATTATTGTTTATGACCTTCTGACCTTCTTGTTTTCATGTCTCCTTTTTCCAGGTATGGGATGCAATGAATGTACCCATCCATCCTGTCAGCACTCTCTTAACTCTTTGGGGATTGGACAGTGTGTGGAGTGTGATAGTGGGGTTTTGGTGCTTGACCCCACTTCTGGACCAAAATGGAGGATGGCTTGTAATAAATGCAACGTGGTGGTGCACTTCTTTGAACATGCACATAAAGTACAGGTAAGAAAATTATGTCCTATGTTAAGACAATTCTATTCATAAAGTAGTGTAATGATGTGCGTATTTGTCTCAACCAGTTCTATAGATAACGTTTAGTTTGGCATGAAATTTCCCATTTGCTACACTCTGTAGGTTAGGGTTAGTGTCATAACTCTATTTGAGGTCAACATGCTTGAACTCCTGGAATGAACATTTCTAGAGCATGCTAGCAGGGTTAGCCTTTAAAGTTTGAAAGACACTCAATGCCACACACGCACCAATGTTTGGAACTATATGATGTGTTAACTTCTGTATGGCCAGAATCACTCAGCTCACTCAGGACAGGTCAATTGACTAGCAACTATGGGAAGCTCACACTGAAATAAATGCCAAGGAAATACCCTTTGCTTTTGTCCAGTGGCAATTCCAGTTAAGTTTTTTTTAAACAAGATACCTGTGTTCTTGGTGTTGACAAAAGCCAGAATGGCAAAAGTACTTTGTGCAAGTTTTTTAGCTGGAATTGCACTGTTTGTTTAAGTTAATAATGAACATTTTCCACTTGTGTTTATACTTATTGTCTTTTCTTATTCAAAGTATGGAGTAAATTAATGCATGGATATTTTTGTAAATGAATGGAGGGGAAAAGTTATGATACTGAACCATGAACTTTGTGGAACATTCCACAACTACATTCATATGACCCTTCATATACAAGGTCTGCATAGGCTACACAAGCCCAGCGCAGCAAGCAGACATTTTACACATTAAAGCACCACATAGTCATGTCATAAATGAGAAAAAGAGAGCTCTATAGAGAGAGAAGGACAATGTCTCACATCCTCCCAGCTTAAGGTGGTGTGAGTATTGTATTGTCCACTTCAAGAAAGTTATGGGGCCTTAAGTCCCCTGGCTCCTGGAAGATGTAATTCCCCTCCAAAGGCTGGTCTTAAAAGGTTTTTTAAACATCACCTGAACAAAGGTAAATTGTTAATTCTTTATATTTCTCTTGATCACCAATGCTGTCCCTCGTGTTCTTTTCTCTTTTTGTAGGTTGCTCAGGAAAGCTGTAATACCTGTGACGCATCTCTGGTGGCAGTGGACTTCAACAAGACTCGCACTCCACTTCCTGCTGGCGAGACCCAACACACGGGTTGCGTTTTCTGTGATCCCGTCTTTCAAGATCTGGTGGAGCTTAAACATGCCACCATGAGGCACTCCATGCACCGTGGTGGAGGTGCAAGACGAGGAGGACGGGGCAGAGGCAAAGGACGTCGTGGAAATCCTAAAAAACCTAAAGACAAAATGGCTGCGTTGGCAGCCTACTTTGTGTAGATTCTGCATGTAGTGCATTCTGTAATATGCCTGCATTTATGACAGTGCAAATGTCAGTACATGGAGTCCTGCGTTTCTTATGTTTTGGTACACTTAAAATAAAAATTGTATGGTAACACTATTTCTGTAAGTGTGTTTGTTCATCATAGAAAGAATTTATAAACGGCACAGTACAGAAAACATTGTAGAAACTTCAGTTCAAATACTTTTTGCTGTGCTAGACTTTTGAAAAAACTGTTGCCTCGCAGCAAGAAGATGGCCAGTTCGCGTCACGGTGGGGGAACTGGCATCTTTCTGCATGTTCTCCCCGTGCAGCGTGGGTTCTCTCTGGGTTCTCCGGCTTCCTCCCACAGTCCAATAATATTTTGAGGTTAGTTGGTGATTCTAAATTGTCCATCGGTGTGAATGTGAGTGGGCTTGGTTGTCTGTCTCTAAGTGTAGCCCTGTGATAGACTGGTGACCTGTCCAGGGTGTCCCCTGTCTTCGCCCTATGTTAGCTGGGATAGACTCCAGCCCCCCCCCGCGACCCTGGTGAGGATTAAGCGGTGTATAGATAATGGATGGATAGACTTTAGAAAAAGGCTGCCACGGCGGGGCAGTGGTCAGCACTGTCGCCTCACAGCTAGAAGGTTCTGGGTTTAAATATCCGCAACTTCCTGTTTGTGTGCGGAGCAGCGACCACCTGCATAAGGCTCCCGGTGCTCGCTGTTGTCGGCGGGGACCTTTAAACGGGAAGTCTGATGACGTACCGGAACGTCCGAGCACCGAACGCTTCGTCACTTCCTGCGCCTGCTTGTGGGTGAGTGTGCGCGCTTTGTTCCCCCGTACTTCCGCTAAGAGCGCAGCACCAGACAGTCTGCAACAGGTAGGACCGACTAACTGCTCTGCTCATTGTGGAATGTCACTTTGACAACTAGTTCAGCCGCTTTAAGTTGTCGACGGTGTTCCAGGCGGTGTTGAAACGTCGGTCGCTACCGTGAGCGGAGGGGCGCGTTGACGTTAACGGAACAGATGTAGAACATGTTCCTGTCTGGGCTCAAAGTGTGGATAAAGCTGGCGAACATTGGTGGCTGCAGCGTCGACGCACCTCTGGAACTCTGAGCTTTTGTTCTCTTTAATAGCGTGTGTTTCTGTCACTCTCTCCGTTGCTTTTTAAGACATTTGCTTTCAGAAATTCTCATTCTTAGCTGATCAGTGACTCCTCGATCACCATCATCTGGGCAAAACGTTCACAAATAAGCCATCTCTTTGGCAGTTATCCTCATGTCTTTGGTCACAAATTTTGGGAAACGCTGAAGTTTCAAAAATATATACCTTTGCTGTTACCACAAGTCCAAAGTTCTTTGCATTTGCACGTCGACTGTTTGACCCTGATAAAAGCAGATATAGTCATGTACAAACCAGAAAATATCCTGCACACAGCAGCTACTTGTCAACAATGCATGCTAACTTAAAGCACCACTGATTGTTTCCTGCTACCTGTTTTGTTATTTACAGAAGCTTGTTTCCACCATGAAAAAGACTACATGAAGTTAGTCGAAATCTTGACAATGTTAAAATTGTACGGTGATGTGTACATTTTTTGTGTTAAGTTTGACAGAATGAATTTGAAGTCTGTGTCTGCGTTTTGTGCCCTTTAGGTGTCCACTTGGGACCTGTGAGTTTCTGGTCGCTGGAGAGGTCGGTGCAGCCAGAGTCGGCAGGATGGAGGAGGAGGCCCTTAGCTTCCTGGAGAGGTTCGTCAAAGAGTTCCCCTCTGCCCTAGATGAAAACAGTTCACTGCCCGTCAGCCCTTTGAGCCGCAAGGTCTCCCTGGAGGAACTACATGGAGAAAGCCTGGACTTGGGCCTGAGGCTGCTGGCTTCCAGGTATGACAGGGACAAGTGTACTATAGGCATTTCATTTCATGTGTCTGGCTGTTCTGAAGGTTCAGAACGAAAGAAAAAAGCTGTCGCTGCCCAGGATTAAATAGCCACACAGCCAGATTCTTGCTCTAAATGTTGTTGCTCCACAGTAATAGGTCAGTAGAGTCTCTGTGGCTGGTATTTAGGCCTAGACAATAAAATGGTAGTCTGCCCTATCAGCAAATAAACACGTCATCAATACAAAAAGTGAACAGTTTAATCTAACATTAGATAGTTTCACTTTAATGCATTAATGTTAATGGAGCCACTTTGCCCTCCATCATTCTCCCGGCTGCCATGCAGATCTTGCTGTCTGCAGGGAGACGTGCAACTCAGCAGTGCACAATAGGTAGCTCACTAAACACAGGAAACAGGGCTTTTACATGAAGAGAAAATTGTGCTGGATTTGTTACATTCCAGTGGTTTTTCCCCCTGGATTTTAAATAGCTATTTCCATGCCTTAACAATGTGTTACACTTATTTATATATATATATATATATATATATATATATATATATATATATATATATATATATATATATATTTATTTTTTTTGATTTTTTTTGTTTGGGCTTTTTAGCCTTTATTATAGTTGAAAGTGGAGACAGAGACAGGAAATATGTGGGAAGAGTGGGGGAAGGACCCACAGTAAATGGTCATGGGCCAGACTTGAGCCCATGACCTCTGCGTTGGGGACTACAGCCCCTGTTCACGGGTTGCCCACCCAACCTGCTGAGCTATCTGGGTGCTCGACTCTGTTTTTATTCTTTGCAAAACAGTGGTCACAGGTAAACCTAATAAGGATATATTTAGAAACATTAGTTCCACAGCAAAGGTGGACTTAGTGAACAGGGCTGTCTGTGCTATCTGTCCATCTCATGTGTTGCATTCTTCACATTCCTGACAGCTCTGCTCTTGCCTTGCTCATTCATTATGCAGTATTGGCTTAGTTGTTTGAATGCATACAGCAGTGGTAGACATAATATTAGTTACTGATACACTGTATACAGAAAAAAAGTGCTGCAGAAGACTTGATCGATAAGAACATCAGAATTCTCATGTTGTGTCTTCTCTACTCTGATTAAAAATCTGTGCTAATCATTTACATTTACTGTTGTGCTACAATATGTGTAGCTCGGTAAGCCAGCCCATATGAATAAATACAATAAGTACTGCCTCTCGAGATGAGGGCAGACTCATACCCCGGTCAGAATATCACATTTTCACGAGCGATAAGCCCTAATCATCTTATTAAACAATACCTTGAAATGTTCTACTTTATGTCTAATGAGTCTAGGATATATTACATTTTTACTTTTTAAAAATAACTAATAATAAAAAAAAGTTTTTTGGTACTAACTAGTGATGGGTGAACAAAGCCTTGTGAAGCATTGAGGCTTTCTTTCTTTTTGTGCCGAAAATGATTTGAAGCTTCAGGGCTTCGCTGTGAGGAAAAACAGTGACATCTGGCAGACTGGAATTACAGCAGCTGTTTCATAATTTGATCAAAGCACTGGCACAAAACATCATGGTTTCAAACCCAAATGTGTGTATTAAAACTCATTTAAAGTTGCATGTTAGTAAACAAATTTAAATTATTAGTCATGTGGCATTTTTCTTTTTTTGGTTAGCAATAAAAGTACATATTACATTAAAAATATAAAGGTATGTGGTGATGGCTGGATTTGATCTTTCACCCAAAGAAAGAGAAAAACTATAAGCCTCAAGTATACGTCTGTGTACGTCTGTTGAAAGCTGCTGTCAACGATGTGAATTTCTCCACTGTGAGATAAATAAAGGCATATCTTATCTTATCTTATCTTACAACCTGCAGAGCTATGCCAGGATGATGGTAGAGCACCAAATCTTGTGTACCTATAGTTTTCAAGCTGTATTTCATTCATTCATGTATATGTACCAATTGTATTTTTTTGTTTTTCATTTTAGGCCATGTTATTGAAGTATGATCTTTGATCTGATAGAACTGTCAGTAGTTGTGCTTGTGAACATGGGCATTGTTAAAAGTAGCAGTGCTTGTGCACATTTATTTTCACAGATTTTTGTTAAGAAACAGGATTTTTTTCCACAGTGCTTGGCTTCAAACAGCTCATTTTCTAATTGGCTATTTCCCCAGCCTTAGAAAAAAATTCTAAAGCCTCATCCAGCCTTTGTTTTCTGGACACTGTAAGAGAGATAAATTCTAGAATCATTATTACTACATCATTGACACTCGTGTTGAGGTTTGAAATACAATAATAATAATAATAATAATAATCATGATATTCTACTAATGTCATGATGCTGATAAAATCTGAGTATCACAAATCACATCTTACCTTGGTCAGTGTTATCAAGTTAAAATGCTCCCACACAGGGGACCGCTTTCTGCCACTTGAAATATTCGAAATACCTCACAACATACAAATTACTCTCTCAAAACCCACATCTTAGTGTCACTGAAGCATCGTACTTAAGCGCCAAAACATTCAAGCTGTAAACCAATGAAACGCTTTATGAAGCGCCAGTGATGTCCGAAGCTTCTGACGTCGTCAATCACGTGACAATTGTCGCTTGATACAAGCTCCGACACTTGGAGTCGACACACAACAGTTCATTAGACTGGCACAAGCTTCGGTGCCTTGGTATCATTTGCCCATCCCTAGTACTAACCCAAATTTTTTTAAAGATGCACTAGTGTAATCTGCCTACAGAGTCAAAGTTAAACGTTTTGACCTTGTTGATGCTGAAACGCTCATGGCCTTACGTCGGACTACGTCTCTGAAATGCTGTAGGTCTATGAACCAGGAATTCCTCTCAGATCCACCTGTTCTTCTCTTTAAGCCGTTTCCAAAAAGCAGGAAAAATTGTTTGGCGATGCTGCTTTTTGTCACTACAACAGCCTTCAGACAATGTGAGAGGAGCTGAAAATACTGATGTTTTTAAACCTATCTAGCTTATTCTATTTGGTTTGACTTTTGTGAAGTATTTTCTAAATGTTATGACATAGTATTTATGCTTGTTTTTTAATCACCATCATTTATTGTTTTATACTTATTTAATTTTACTTAATATTTAACATGTTAACACTGTACTTTAATGTGATATTTTGTGTACAATATTCCATAATTATATTTTATGGTTATTTTTATTGTTTTGTTAGTTTTTATTACCTCAGATATTTTGTCTTATTCGATTGTCTCTAAATCAATTTTAAAGTGATATGTTGTGTCAGCTGGTTGTAAAGCACTTTAAACTGCATTTATTTTGTCTGGAAAAAATGCTGTATAGACAGAGTTTGATTGATTGAATTTGAAAATATAGGGAGGGAGTGTCAAGCTGAGAATTGTTGTATTTCCTCTTTCACTGTACCATGGGACAGCAGCCTTTATATTCATTCAACAGCGTTCAGTTTAGACTCAGATAGCTCACAGAAATATAATAGTTAAATTGCCATTGCAGAGACTGTGTTCAAAAGAGACTGACCATGCTTTATACATTTTTGCCATTAATTGTTTTTTTGTTCAAATGCAGTGGGAATTAGTACAAACCAGTAAGATTGAACATCTCCTATTTCATTATTGGAGTTTGGACATGTGGAAATACATCAGCTGAGACCATAGGTGTATCTGAAGTGAAAATCAGCTGTGAATTAACTTTCCAACTCAGCAAAACTTTGAGTACAAACTTAGAAAATGTAGAATCTGTAAATTCTACAAACTGTGTTTCTGAAGAAGCATGAGCTTGTGTGCTCTCTTCTACAGAATTATGCCTTGTCAGGAAGACCTCATATCCGGTCTGCAGAAACAGCATTGTTCTCCCCACTTACTGTTTCCTTTATCCAATATAATCCGCCACAGACATGTCATACTGTAAAGGAAGAGGAGTGACAAATGAAAGAGTTGATCTCACATAGACGTGCCTTTACCCCCTGCTTTCTGTAAATGAGCATTGCTCAGGGCTTGTTATTTTATTCCAACTTGTCTTTGCTAAAAATGTATTTCTGTCTCAAAGTGCATACATTATCTCTGGCTATACAGTTGTGTATTACTTGACTGCCAAGTGTGGTTAAATAAATAACTTGTGCTCATATCCTGACAAAGCAGACAATATGTATTTCTGCTTGTTTTTGTTGGTTCAGGAGTGCTCCTGCAGGCCTCAGTGCCCTCCTGTGCCAGGCAGCACTGGCCCAGCTGCTCCAGATAGACCTTTCCCCTTTCCATTGCCTCAAGGAAGCTGAAGCTAATCAGAAAGAGGAAGAGACAGTAGTCTGTAAGTTTGTGTAGCTTTAATTTATGCTGTGTTATACTGAAGGATGTTAGTCAACAGTTGCCTCAACAGTTGTTTAGGTATTTCTTTAATTTGTTTTTGCCTTTCATCCACAAGCAAAAAAAAAAACTTCTTCTAGGGTGAAGATATTCAGAAAGTGCTGCTGTAGTGTTGACATATAAACAGGAACAAACTGGGACTTTTGAAAACGGTGATGCAGATAGCCATGTTTGCCTCTTGACGGGCAAGTATCAGTCACTACTTGCCCTTTCCTGTTCTTGTGATGCATTTCAGATGTTTATCATGATGAAGATCTAATTTTGAAACACCATTTTAAAATTAAAACATAATGGTGTGGACACGGCTTAACAAGTGTCTGTCTGCTGTTTGCTGGGAGCAGAGGCATAGTTCAACCTTAACAGGATGCCAAGTGATCTCAGGGCTCACACAGAAGCTCATTTCAGATCTGCACTCCTTCTACATTGATCTGACAACATCTGAACATTTTGGCGTCATGTCTGAATGAGCTGCTCATGTGACTGCAGTCTCACTAGGTGGATGTCACTTTAAAATGGCAGTCTGAGCTGCCTTTTGTCGCATTAATACATGAGCACACACAAGTGACAGTACTTCGAACTGTGTAAGGGAAATAAAAAATTCCTTTCTCGACCTTTTCAACACTAGCATCGGTCCAAAAGCACTACAGAGAGCACAAAACACATGTCAAAATCACAAAATATCTTTTCTTGTTCACTTTGTTCCACAAACTTCACATCTATTACACATATCTAACAATGTTCATAAAATGTCCAAAAATAAAACTTTACTGTGATGAAAACAGAACAGACAAGATTATTGAGAGACACTATTAATAGGAGTTATTCAGGCTTTGACAAACTATAAGAGGTGCTGAAGTTAAGTTGTTTCTAGCTGTTTGTTCAATAAATACTTGCATCCTCAGACACAGAAGGATCCATATGAGCGTCTCCAAAGCAAGCAAGTTGTGTGCATTTACACACATCAAACAACAGTAATAACTCCATTAGTTACTTATGGTTCTAGATAAGTGCTTATACTCAGATTGTTAAAGCCAGCAATGTTACATATCCAATGTCTGAAAAGGGCCACAGAAATAAAAAACTTTTTATGCTCTCATTGACACCGATAGCCAGTTTTGAGTGATCAATGAACTGTGAAGCCAAAGCAGCTGCTGAAAAGCCGTGCAAGCTCCACATAGGATGGCCTCAGCCAGCCGGCAGGTTGAAATCCAGGATTTTCCTGCTGTGGGGCAGCAAATGTGACATGAAACAAACCTTACATGAACTGCAGAGTAGGGGGCACCTTGTAGGTTCTTTCATATTATACTTAGTCAGCCTGCAGAGACGATCTAAACCTAAAACCACGAGAAGTCAATCAGAATTGGCCTTCCTTCCTTCTGAACCCTGATCATGTTTTGTGCTGTACATTTACCAAGCTTTAGAGCCAATCCTATGCAACAGCACTGCCATAAATGTAGCTTTTACAAAGCTTATACATTTTTAGTTTTTGTCAGAAAGGTGATAATTCTGCTTTATGTTTATTATTTAAGTGTTAATGTGCTGGACTGCATAGTGTTCTGTTCCCCTTGTATATATTAGTTCGGTGAAAGAAGTGGTCAGTGAATGTAAATGTCAGAAAAAAGTAGTAAGAAACAAAAAACTAATGTATTTCTTTTCTGTTACCATTTGATTTAACTGTCAGTACTTCAGTCGGAGGCAGTACAACGTCTCTTCCTTAACAAGCTGATAGATGTAGCGCTGGAATGGTACCAAAACCTCCCCAAGCTGTCCCTCTCCCCTTCTCGCATCCTCCGCTGCTCTGTTCATGCTATCAAGAACACAAGGAGGAAGATGGAGGACAAACACTTGGTGCTAGCAGAGTTCAACCAGCTTTTTGGAATCCAGGTACGACTTCTACAGCAATACAAACAGCTTGTTACAGCTTGTCACCCCCCCCCNAAAAAAAAAAATAAAAACAACTTCACAATTTCAGCTAGCACTTTAATTATTGCATCATTCTAATTATCTCTCTCCGCTGTGGTCCAGGACAGAGTAGAGCGTGCCTACTATGCTGTGTTTGACGGCCACGGAGGGCTGGATGCTGCTGTCTATGCTGCCACTCACCTCCATGTTGCTCTGAGTAAACAGGAGACACTGCAGAGCAACACCGACACAGCCTTTAAAACTGCCTTCAAACACATCGATGACATGTTCAGAGGCAAAGCCAAGAGAGAGGTAGTGAAACAGCTCTGGGGCGACATTGTGAACATGCTGGTTTCAGCTGTCATACAGTGCATTCTGAAACTATTCAGATTCCTTTGGTTTATTCACATTTTAGTATGTTGCAGACTAAACTTGTTACGTTCATTTTCCCTTTCATCCGTCTATGCTCAACACTCCATAATGACCAAGTGAAAACTGAATTTTACAAATTTTAGCAAATTTATTCATACGGAAAAGTGAAATTTCACATTTTATTCAGAGCTTTTATGCAATACTAAGCTGAAGCACCTTTTGGCAGCAATTACAGCCTTGAGACATTTGGGTATGACAAAACAAGCTTTACACACCTGGATTGGGGCATTTTCTACCATTCTTCTCTGCATTTCAGGATTGTGGAGGCCACTGTGCTCTTGAGAACCTTTAATGCTGCAGAATTGTTTTTGTAGCTTTCCTCAGATCTGTGCCTTGACACAGTCCTGCCTCTGAGCTCTGTTGGCACTTCCTTCAAGCTTTATGGCTCGGTTTTTGCTCTGGCACATGGTCAGCTGTAAGACCTTATATAGAAAGATTTGTGCTTTTCCAAATTATGTCCAATTTATCGAATTTGCCACAGGTAAACTCCAGTCAAGCTGGAGAAACACCTCAAAGATGATCAAGAGAAATTGGAGGCACCTGAGCTAAATTTCATGTGTCTGAATACTTATTGATGTGATTTTATTTTTAATAAATGTACAAACTTTGAGAAAAGTCTTCTTTTTTTTTTTTTTTTCATTTTTAATAAACAGTTTTAGTAAAAGGCTGCAACAAACGTGTTGTTACTCACACTGTTGTGGTTGTGGGGCTAGAAAAGGAAACATAGATATTTGCAGTATTCAGTTCTAATCTATATAGCCCTTTTCAGACGTGCATCACTTTGATAATTTGACAGCACCTGACCATGTCAGCTTCATTGGTCACTTTACTATAAAATGACTAAGGGCTTTAATTTGTGCGTGTCCGTGTGTGTGTGTGTGTGTGTGTGTGTAGCGTCTGCGGAGCGGCAGTACGGGAGTGGCGATACTGATACAGGCCAAGCAGCTGTCTGTGGCTTGGCTGGGTGACTCTCAGGCCATACTGATCAGAAAAGGACAAGTTGTTACACTCATGGAGCCGCATAAACCAGAGAGAGAGGTAAGGATATTATGAACATTCCCAAAGCTGTCTGGAATTGCAGGCTGTTTTGTATTCCAAACTGGGAATGCCAGGAAGTTGATTATTTCTTTTTCAGTGGTAAGTCAACATATTTGCTGTATTTTGAGCTGAAAAATATTCTGGGGAAATATGAGACTTTCATTAATTTGTTTAAGGGTTCAATATGGGACCTTTAGTATGGAAGTGTTGGATAATCTTCGCTGCAGTTTACTGCACCTTGTTTTCTTTCTCTTTAGCACCACCTTCTGGTGTAACTTTACCTGGTTTAACAAATGATAACCATTATTAGGGTCCGAGCACACCAGTGCAAGGACCCTATTGAAACCCTTGTTATTGTTATTATTATCATTATTATTATTATTATTATTATTATTATTATTATGATTATTATTATTGTACGCAAACTTTGAACACATTTTTGAGGCCCTAAACATGCTCAAAAACTCACTAAGATCGCCACACACATCAGGACTGGCAGAAATCGGAAACTATCAGGGACATGGACATGTCACTGGCAAAATGGCTCCACAGCGCCACCTTGAAAATTTCAACGGAGTCCTGTCGGAAGCATGTTTGCCCTAGTGCTACGCAATTTCATTCGTGTATTGAGCTGGTCGGCTCGAACAAAAAAGTCAACCAGCGCCAAGCTCTAAAATGGAACACGGCTCAACAGCGCCCCCTACAATATTTCAACAGAGTCCCATCGCGGCTACGTTTCACCTCGAACTACGAAATTTGCCACACATATGTAACAACTCGTGCTGCACAAAAAAGTCCATTCGCATGTTTCTGTAAACCCAACAGGAAATCCGCCATGTTGGACAAACGGCGAGTATGTCGGGCCATTTTTGCTCAAAAATGGCCATTTTTGGCCATTTTCTAAATCGAACTCCTCCATCATACATACCTGAAATTTGGCCAGCACAAACTTCAGGAGGTGGTGATTAAAAGTTATCAAAAACGCTCTGCAGATGAGGTCCGGTTTGGAAATGGCGGCCCATCCAATTTCGATCAATGGCCATTTTGTCCATTTTTGCTTTGTTTTTGCAATTCAACGGAGTCCTGTCAAAAGGCCGTTTCACCTACAGCTACAAGATTTGGTGGGCATGTGTAGCAGGTCAGGACGCACAAAAAAGTCAATCAGCGCCAAGCCGTAAACCCAACACGAAGTCCGTTATTTTGAAAAAAACTAGGTGACACTTTTGCCGATTGTGCCTGACTTTTGGACATTTTTGGCCATTTTCAAAATCTATCTCCTCCTACAGGGAAGGTCGTACACACCTAAAAGTTGGCCAGCACAAACTACAGGAGGTGGTGATTAAAAGTTAGCAAAACGGTCTTCAAAAGTCTGACAGCGTGGAAATTGCACCCCACTGAATTTGGCCACAACGCCATAAAACGGCAGAATACATGATGTGCTGTGCTCCTATCAGCCTCAAACTTAACACGGGTGCTCTAAGTCTCACCCAGCGCATATTTCCACCACGGTCAACACGCACGCCGCCGCACCTTGCCGCACCTCGCCACTAAACAGGAAGTGGCTCGTAACTAGGCCGCACGTGCTCCGAACTGCCTGAAACTCCACAGGCCGGATCACAGTCCCGCCCGGAGCACCTTTACGCCACACCCTGACGTGCGCGACGGCCGACAAGCGTAGGGCGAGGACCCGTCCAACACCGCTTGCGGCTTTAATTTAGTTTATTAATTCAATTCCCTCTGAACAAGTGGTCGGTCAATGTGATGGAGTTGTTGTGTTGCTGCTGACTAACATAGTACATGGAGAGAGAAAATCACCCAGTAGTGATGCAGCGTACAACAAATGACTGCAATGGTGGGATGGTGGCAGGATGATGAGGTCTGTCTCTTTGTCTTCCTCTGTCCAGGATGAGAAACAGAGAATTGAGGATCTTGGAGGCTGTGTTACCTTCATGGGTTGCTGGCGTGTTAATGGCACATATGCTGTATCCAGGGCCATAGGTAAGTCAATCCCAAATAAAAAGAACACAGCACCAGTATTTTTTTTCCTTTGAGCATAATGCATTAAACTCTCACAACGCAGGCTTTATTTCCGTTGACTACATGAACAACAGAGCTACTTTCAGAAAGGCTGGCATTGTTTTTTTAAGTATATTTGATCATATTGCAGCTAGTGGTTATTGAGTATTTTAAAAGTGGCCATGACATCATTGGAAGTCTCAAGTTTGGCAAGTAGATACCAGCCCAAACCATCCATTCGTTAGGGCACGAGCACTACAGTGTGCAGGACTCTCTTGAAACTGAAGGAATTATTAGGGTCCAAGCACACCAGTGCAAGGACCCTATTGAAACCCTTGTGATTATTAGGGTCTGAGCACTACAGTGTGTAGGACCCTATTGTAACCCTTGTGATAATTTTTGTACCGACTTTTGAAATGCTATTTTGAGGGCCTTAACGTGCATGAAAACTCACCAAAATCGCCACACACATCAGGACTGGCAAAAATTTGAAATTTTGAGGGACTTGGACATGTCACTGTCAAAATGGCTCCACAGCTCCACCTTGAAAATTTCAAGAGAGTCCCGTTGGAAGCACGTTTGACCTAGAACTACGCAATTTGGTAGGCCTATAGAGCAGGTCAGGATGAACAAAAAAGTCCCCCCCGCTCCACGCTCTAAAATGCAACACTCAACTGCGCCCCCTCCCATCACGGCTACGTTTCACCTACAACTACGAAATTCACCACACATATGTAACAGCTCGTGGCGCACAAAAAAATCCATTAGCGCGTTTCTGTCAACCCGACACAAAATCCGCCATGATGATGTCATCATGATGTAGATGATGTCATCATAATGTAGATGACATCAGAGGAGTGTTCCAACGCGAAGGCTGACAAGCATACAGCGAGGACCCGTCCATCGCCACTTGCGGCTTTAATTTTGTATTTGCTTTTGTCTTCTGTGGTTGGATATCAAAACTTTCCTTTGACATTCTTATGACTGCGCTTTCTGAAACATCACACGGCCTTTCCCCTCCTCTTCTACTAGATGAGAGCTACTGGCATGACAGCTTAATGCATTGGCCATGCTGTCAATGGAGAAAAGACTGCTCTTAGAAAAGACCGCATGTAGAATACATCTAAATGGTTTTAACCTCGGACAAATCTGACATGAGAACATCCTAGTTTATTATTTTTAAAGTCATTTTAGTCACACACCTGTCTGAGCACACTGCAACCACCAAACAGCAGCTACCACAGTCTGCAATGTGGGGCGTTTAGGGAGCATCAGTAATTCGTAGTGTCTATCGATAAGAAAATATTCAAAAAGTCATATGTGTTGCCTTTGACCAGGTTGGAGGTGCAACAAAATGAGAAAGTGGGTCGTACCGGTGTTTTTTCCTTTATTAATGTTGTGTGTTTTGAGTTGTACAGATCCTGTAAATATTAATGAAAGTTTGATGCATGGTTTTGAAACTTAGTTCTGGTAAGGCTTGATAATGTTAAATTAGATTATGATTAGAATATCCTCCAAAGGTAGACAATTTGCATTCCTGTAAATAGTTGTGCCTGATGTTACTCATATTCTCATTTCTGATTTTTAAAAAAATGGTCATTTGCAGACTGCGCCCCCCCATCAAAAATTTTCACCAGCCGCCACTGAATATACATTCACTGTGGCTGCAAGGTGGCGCAGTTGGTAGCACTATTGCCTCACATCGCAGTTCGCGTCCCGGTGGGGGCACTGGGATCTTTCTGCGTGGAGTTTGCATGTTCTCCCCGTGCAGTGTGGGTTGTCTCTGGGTTTTCTGGCTTCCTCCCACACAGTCCAAAAACATGTTGAGGTCAATTGATGTTTCTAAATTGTCCGTAGGTGTGAATGTGAGTGTGCTTGGTTGTCTGTCTCTAAGTGTAGCCCTGTGATAGACTGGTGATCTGTCCAGGGTGTCCCCTGCCTTCGCCCTAAGTCAGCTGGGGTAGGCTCCAGCCGCCTGCAACCCTAATGAGGATTAAGCGGTGTATAGATAATGGATGGATGGATGGACATTCACAGTGACAGCGCCACCTGCTGGCAGTAGGAAAGAACATGTTTTATACTTTCATGTGTTGTTATTATCAGCCGGTCGACCGTATTGACCTCAAATGCTGTGACATGAGCCTTTAGACGTTGATGATGACTCATACCAAAAATTGGGAGTTTTCGTCAAACGTGTTGGTGGCGACCCTCTAAACTTTGATGCTTTGCCATGAAAGAGCAAGTGCTGTCTCCTTGCCCTCTGCATGCTGCACTCTGCCTCAATCAGAATTCTTTTATTGTCATTACGCATAATGTTTCCGAACACACAACGAAATTGCAGTCAGAAGTCCCAGCTTTTTCAAGGCTGTGTGAGGTAATGAGTCATAATGAGTAATGAGTCGTAATGGACATCTGATTTGGATGCCTCCTTGGAGGCTTCCTCTGGAGGTTTTCCGAACATGTCCCCCTGGGAGGAGACCCCGGGGCAGACCCAGAACCTGCTGGACGGATTGTATTTCTCGGCAGGCCTGGGAACGCCTGGGGATCCCCCAGGAAGAGCTGGAAAGTGTTGCCAGGGGAGGGATGTCTGGAATCACCTGCTCCGTCTGCTGCCTCCGCGACCCGGCCCTGGATAAGCGGAAGAAAATGGATGGATGGATGGATGGATGGATGGATGGATGGATGGATGGATGGATGGGAGAAAGCTGGAGAACCCGGAGAGAACCCACGCTGCACAGGGAGAATATGCAAACTCCACGCAGAAAGATCCCGGGTGTTCTAACTGGGACCAACCGGGGATCTTCTAGCTGTGAGGTGACGGTGCTAACCACTGATCCACCTTGCAGCCCCCAAAATCATTCTGTTCTTAAATTTAAATTTTAGAGTAACTGCAGTTTACTAATCTCGCTGAAAAGCTCAAATTTGCCTGTGATATCAGCAGGGTCAGTTAATCAGTTTTTTTAGTGCAAGATGAGTAAGCTTGGCTTTGAGGGCTGTTTGTCTTCACTCTATCCAAACATTTAGCCTGTTGGTTCAATAAAGAGCCTTTCAGGTGTGACCTGAGTCACTCTGATGAGGTACTGCTGTTTTAGTTGTAGCCGCTGACCACACACATCCTTCCTTCAGGTGACTTTGACCAGAAGCCCTATGTCTCTGGAGATGCTGACTGCTCAACAATGCAGCTGCTGGGGGATGAGGACTACGTGCTGCTGGCGTGCGACGGCTTCTTTGATGCGGTCAAACCTTCTGAGGTCCCCCATCTTGTTCTGGATGCGCTCCAGCAGCCTTGTGAACCTGAAGGAGGAGCTTCACTGGAACAGCCTGAGGATGCTGTGGGGCAGAGAGTTGCTCAGCAGTTGGTCAGTCATGCTAAGGCAGCTGGATCAAGTGATAACATTACAGTCATGCTGGTGTTCCTTCGTCCACCAGTCCAGCTCCTTACTCAGCACTCCATCGCAGGAACTGCACAAGCTACGCAGTACTTCACTTCTCAAGATGCACCACAGCAGTGATGGAGTAGCTCCCTCACCCAGACACCACTGTGCCAAGACACTGCCACACTCACAATTTCTCAGCCAGCTTTTCCCGCAGGTGCAGTTAGATATTTGGCAGACTGGCTAAGCTCATGTATTGTTAGCATACACATCAACACAGCAAAGTCTAGTCTCACTGCAGCACCGCTCATGAGTAAAAGCTGATTCAGCTGTGTTCAGGCCACGTCATTCACATTCACATGGAGGTCTGATAATAATGCCACAGACTAATGCAATGCAGCAAGTTGTGTGCCTTAAACATGTCCTCCTAGCCAGTTCATCACTAGCCATGTCACCAGCTGAAAAGTCATGTGATTCAAAATGAATTAAAGAATAGACGTCATTTCAGCATTGAATCAATTTGCGTGTGTACACATACGCATGAGTTAATCTTGTTTTGCTTTTAATGTCAGTATTTATCATTCATATTGCACTAACTGTAGTAAGGCTTTGTGTCATTGGGGGACTTAAGCTCTCGGTACAAAATTACTCATGAAATCTTTTGAGGAGGCAAAGAAAAGCTGTAGAGATTTGAATTGTGAGATTTAATCACTACATAATATGTACTGTTAATGAATTCATATGTAAGAAATACTGTCTAATACTTCAAAATCATCTCTCTGAAAGTAGTTTAAAGTCTATTTAAAGATGTTGCAGTTTCAAAACTGCTACACAAATTCAGGTAAAAAGTTGAAATGTCTGAAATGTCAAGTCATCTGATTAAGTTAAAAAAAAGAAATAAAGGTTTTTAAACAAAATGGACCACGTGGGCACCCCGGTAGCTCAACTGGTTGAGCAGTTGACCCACAAACAGGCGCTAGGCCCCAACGCATGGCCTGGAGTCCACCCCACGGCTGTTTGCTGCAGGTCCTTCCCCTCTCTTCTCCCCACATGTCCTGTCTCTCTCCACTATACTCTACAAAAAAGACACACAAAAAAATAGACCATGTCAAATAACCTAAAAAATATTCCATCCCCTTAACTCCTGAATTGCTATGCTAAGCCTGCGATGTTGAACAACATGCCTACGTTAGAGCAGATAAACACAGTTTATTCGATTGCTTCCTCTCAGGCTTGTGTGGTTTTAGCAATGTTGAAATGGCAGGCAAAAGAAACCATCCTGAGAACACAGTGCTTCAAAATGTGGAGAAATCCAAAGCTTGACAAGTCTGCCAGACCGGCACACAGGCTGCGAACCCATTTAGGGAAGGCTTTTACCAAAAACTCAAATCAAACCACATGAATACGGATGGTTGTAACAGATTTAATATATTTATTGGTGTTTAAATTTCAACAGTCACAATCCAGTAGTGATTATATTTCATAGAGCTTTAGGTGTAACTGAAATTTCAAATCCTGACAGCCTTTCTTTGCTTCCACATTGTCTGTTCCAGAAAGAGAAGCGTTTCTCCCCTTTTTCTCCTCACCATTAGGACAGTCTGTTACCTTTTCAATCTCTGTATTAATATGTTTTGTCAAACATTAGTTCTCATCCACCATGTTTCATCAGTATGTTCTCTTTGCATCATCAGTATTATGTGTTTTTATATGTTTGATTACACTCATGGAACTGATGCAGAAAGTCTCACTAACTCAGGCTTTGCAGTTGGATTGGATTCACTCTGACATTATTAGTTATATACCGTCAGTCTAAAACTTGCCGGTCAGCCTTCAAAGACTTTTCATTGCTGGCAGCGTGACTAATTAAAGTCTTCTAACTGACTATGTCCGGCCAGCATCCTTGAGCTGTAATTCTGAGGTGCTCGAGTAAAAACTTCACATGGGATGAGTTTTGAAGCTCTGACATTTTCTGAAGGTTTTAGGGATATTAAGATGACAGAGGATCCACAGATATCAGTTTGCAAGGTGCACCTGGGTGGCCTCACTAGGGGTTGATCTGCTGAGGTAAGGGACCACTGATGTAGCACATTATGCTTGATTTACTGGACCAAAAACTGACAGTATTTCTGACTCCTGTGTTTGATTTTTTTTTTTCTTACATGTTTTTAAGTAGCTGTTCTTAATCTTGTCTGTCTGAAAACATTCATGTCAAGCTTACAGCTGAGAAGATTCTTGGATGTAATAATACATCATATTGACCTGATGGTTTGTGGTTTTATGTCATATGTACTATTAATGACTGAATAAAAGAAGAAGATTCAACTTTGTTATTGCACAGACTACCACAAGAAGCGGTCTTCGCATATCTTAGCATGTTAGAGGCTGGGGTCAGGGTCAGCCCCGTTATGGTGCCCTGGAGCAGGCGGGGTTAAGGCCCAGCTGAGCTACCGCCACGCTCTCATGGATGTGTGTACGTAAGGTGGATAACTCTAAATTCATTACATTTTTGTTTGCACCTTATTTCCCCCTGTAAGATTATAAAAACAAATATCACTGTCCAGTATCCAACTGAAAACTCACCTCTGAGTAGAAGTGAAGCTGTAAGTTAGTTTGAAAATAATTGAAAAAAGTTTGCTGTTCATGATATGAAAGGACAGTGGGGTCCAAAAGTCTGAGAGCACATAGAAAATCATATTTTCCACATAAACCTGGAAATAATCAGAAAGTTTGACGATTTAGAAACATTTTAAAACATGAGAAGTTCTGACATTCACATTTTAAAATTCTGGTCTGTTACTAGGCCAGCAATAAGACTGAAATGGATTAGTGGCATTGAACATGTTAACTCCTTTGTACAAACTGTCAGAAAAAAAAAATAAAACTGTTGTTACTGTTCTGATTAAAGAAAGGGTTTCATTTAGACAATCATACACACACACACACACACACACATACAAAATTGAGCTGTTCAACTGGTGACAAATTCTAGTGAGTTAATCCACACCCTGTTGCGGTGTGGTTTTGTCAGAAAGCACGACAGAAAACATTGTTTTTTATTTTGTGCAGAAGAACAGTCACATTAAACGCCTCCTTTTATGTGAACAGAATCTGAAGCAGAAAATCCGTGTTGACAAAGAAAGTTGATAACCACCTCCGTGATACCCGCGATTTCTGACTGGGGCTTTAGTTTCTGTCGAGTAGACTAACACAAAGAAAGCCTGACTTGCTTCATAGCACAGCCCTCTGGTTTGACATTCCCATGTTATTTATTGTTACTTTCAGTCTCTGTGAAAGATGTTAAACTTTGATGCCATTTCTTGTCTCACCCAACATGAGTGAAATGTGATTTGTAGAATAAGGTTCTATCAACATTGGCCACTAGAGGTCGCTGCAGTCCACAAGTTGACTGAGATATACCAAAAGCAGAGGGTTATGAGTAAAGTTAGAGCATCCTTATTAGGCTGGGGAAGCAGCAACAGCTAAACGGTACTCGGCTATCTGTTCACTCCATGATCTGTTGTCATGAAGTGTAATGAATGGTTGAACTCCATGGAATGAGTCTGTCGGCTTCATGACAATGAGAATAACAAAAATCAAACAATGTGTAACATCCATACCAACTCATACAAACTGTCTCAGTAGCTCACCTCACATCTTAATTCCTGCATATTTTAAAGTACACATTCTCACCATTATGTGCTTTCAATTCAGTTCAAATACCTTATTTATCCCCAAGGGGCAAAAATTGAAAAAACTCATTCAGCTTGCAAATTAAAGGATTTGTTGCATTTCTGTTTAATTGGAGTTGAGCACCATCAGTTTAGGACAAAAGAGGTAGGTTTTCATAAGGTCAATTGTAGGATATGAACAGACACAGATGCCAAAGGGACACAAAACTTTCCAACTCAGGGGTCACAAGAAGTGGTAAATCGACTGATCAGACTGTCCAGAGCCTCGCCTGACAACTTTGAGCCAGGTCACAGGAAGGTGTAAATCAACTGATCACACCGTCGGGAGCTTCAAAGGGTAGCTAACAGATAAGAGACGCTCATGGAGAGGAAAAAGAAAACATTCACCCTCAAAGAGCCTGATCAGATTCTCACTCAGCATTCTCATCAATGTTTATATTTTATGTTGGGGTTTTTTTGGGCCTTTTTGCCTTTATTAGATAGGACAGTTGAAGGAGAGATAGGAAAGTGGGGGAGGAGAATGGAGCAATGGGTTGCAGCAAAGGGCCATGAGCAGGATTCGAACCCATGGCCGCTGCATCAGAGACTAAAGCCCCTGTACATGGGTCGCCAGCTCAACCAGGTGAGCTAAAGCACCGACCCTTGTATTTTATGTTTAATTTTTGTTGTTGTTATTATTTGTTTGTTGTAGTTAGCAACAAATGTTATGTGCGTATACAGTTGTTTCGTGTGTTTTCTATAGCTTACTTTCAGTCCCTTTACATATGCGATCTTTGTAGTTACCTAAGCTCAAATTTAATTCCCTAATATTATAACACTCTTGACTGATCACAAGGAGTAAAGAGTTTATTAGAACTATTGAGCTGACTCTGAGATTATATTGCTGGATGAATAATTTAAAGGTTGGTTTTGATAATTTCATTGATGCAATAGTTTTCTTTATTGTGGAGATAAGTCTGCCCCCCCCTACAAAATGTAGAATAAAGACAAATGTTTAAATCATATTTACTGAACACATCTCTGCACTGCTCTGGTCAACTGATATAGCCGGTTGTGCGTCGTGCCACCACAGAGTATTGTTAGATACTGATTTCTTCCTGATGTCCTTGTTTGGGTACCTCAGGTAAAGGTAAGGAAGAACCACAGTTCAATTCTTTGTAGGTGTTTACATACTGCTAGTAAAGCTGATTCTGATTTCTTCCTAATACTAGATGATTCAGCCCTTCACAGGGAGCTGAAGGAAAGTCAGGCCTTTTGTTCTTCCCATAAAATACCCAGTAATCAGATTACAATAACAATAAAACTGACTGAACAGGTCCGGTGACATGTCTTTAACTGTTCCTCATCAGAACAGTTTCAGAAATCCAACTCTCTTCTAAAAATCCTTCAGTCAGTGATGCAGGACTAATGTCTGGACTACAGCTCTGTTTTTTAACTCCAGTCCAAGTGTGAGGGTCCTAGACTGTGGTCACTGTCGGGATTTTGTCTGTCTGTGTGTTTTGGTGGGTGTGTCTCTGCTCTCTGCAGG
>NW_007579769.1:72046-79083 GCF_000690725.1 Stegastes partitus
AACCCTTCTCCCCGTCTCCCTTTTCGTTTGGGTCCACCCGCACAGTCACTGAGCACGAACTGTCACACCAAGCACAGCACAACATTTCATCAGACAGATGTAGTTAAATCAGATCAAATTAAACTAAATTTAAAAGAAAATTTAATTCCAAACAAAAATCTCACTGTATTCCAGTTTATTAAATTTTTGGAATACTTACTGCCATGCTTAATATTTCTTGTCATTTTGTTTACACAATTTGTAGACAATTCAAAATGTTAAGCTGACATAATTTTTATTTTAATTCAGACTTTTAGGTAAGCTCAACTATGTCATTTCTCTCAAGTCTAGTTGGCCCGACAAGATAAAATATTAAGTTACTTTCAGGCTGAAAGTATGTTTTGACTAAATGTTCAGTTTCAGCTGATATAATCAATAAATAAAGGCTTGGAAAAAAATTATTTAACCATTTGAGCCTATTTATCAAGGTACACCGATAGTAATTATAACACTATTCAAAAGTTTACACAAAAGTAAATAAATTAAAGGAATGGTCTCAGCTTCATACATATAAAGTGAGCAGGACCCAGACAAGCCAGAGATGCAAGTTGTGACAGGCCTTTCATTAAACTAGCACTCACATCTGAACTCCTCCCAGCGAGGATTTTCGAGGGATATGCAAGGAGGAGATGCAAGAATACATCTGTGTTTAGTCACTCTGTGCTCCTCTATAGGATTATTTTATTGTCACTTCTGCAGGTACCACGAGGAAGCACTAGTTTAGCACAATGAGCTGCCAGTCTAGTGTTCTTTTCTTCCAGCTGCAAGATTGTCTTTGTTCTACCTCCTGTCATCATTACTTTCAGGCCATTCCTGTTTCTACTTTGCATTCCCTATTATGACTTTGCTTGCTCCTGTGTTTTTACTTCTGCCTGACTCCTTTTTTAAAATTTGCCTGCCTGTTTTTTTTCATCAGCTTTCTTAAGTAGAGGCAAGTGTCCTGCATTTGCGTCCTATTTCTTGAACCATTCCAAGAAGTCTTTACTACGGAAACAAAAAGTGACACAGCACAGTACTATTCACCCAGTAACAGAATCAACAATGTAGCCATTCAGAGCCAGGTCCAGCGAGTATCAGAAGGAGAGCTGGAGAAGTGGCTTGTGTGTACAGTGAGGCCAAGGAACAGTACAAGCAGGAAATAAGTCACAAAGTTTTATTGAGTGCTGTCATTTGCATGTTTTTTGTCATGGACTCCAACAATTTATTTGTATAACAATAAGACACTACCTCTTAATAACAAAATATTTTTATTTAGCATATTTCCTTTCCCCCTCTTAGTAGGAGTGGAAAAAAAATGCCTGTGCCCCACACCTTTTGTTTTGCATATGGCACACCCTGAGGACCTCGTCTAGCTGGTCTGGAATGCAGTACTAGTTAGACTGGGAGGGAAGAAAACAGTGCATCAACCAAGACAAGGCTCATTTCACACACACTGTGTAGGCAGACAAACTATGTGACACGCTAGCCAAGTTGCACTGTTCAGTCCAAGCAAGAACCCCAGGTAAGAGCTGCCTTTGTATAATGGTAAGTGTATTTTAACTTTTCAACATCATCTATGATCAAGACCAAACATGTCTTTGAGCATAATTACCTTAGGAGCCTGCTCTCTTGGATGGGACTATGCTGTATGTCTCAGGTATATATGGTTTATGTTTTGCTTGTTTGTATAACTGCTAATGTAATTTTAATTAGCTGCAGCGCTACACATATTATATATAAGCCATAATCAGCAAAATTAAAACAAAAAAAGGTTTGAAATGTTGTACTTTACGTATAATGAATATAAACTATGTGAACCGTTTCATGATGTTCTAATTTTTTGAGATGCACTGGTATATGAAACCACAGCATGTCGGGGCAAAAACCCAACCGTGAAGTCTGTAGACCTCCTTGATAAAAATGTGTCAAGGCTGAGATTAAAAAAAAATAAAAAATTCTCGAGCTTTGAGATTTTCCAGGAGCACAGTTATACGTTTGAAAGAGTCTCAGTAGTGACAACAAATGTCATGTTACATAACTCATAAAACACAAATAAATGCATACAGATTTGTATCTGTAAATGTTGTGTTTATATGCCATCAGTGTACATCACCTTAGCATTTTTAAATGGAAATATATTTGTGAATATCCACCTATTTGTGTGCACTTGGTTTGATTCATCTTTGTTTATTTGCTGTGTAACAGAGTTCGCTATATATGCTTCCATTTCTACACTGTCTGGCTTCACAGATGGCACAGAAAAAAGCTGCTGGCGCCTCAAGAGCTGCCAGGCGAAGACGGTGGTGGAACCTGAGACAGAGATGGCGGATGCTGGGGGTGTTTGAAATCAACCCAGAGCATGAATTCTACCAGCTGACATCCATGATCAAAGAAGGCATGCATGCTTCCCTTCAGACCCCAGTGGAATTACCAGGCCAGGTGAAGACTCTGCTCATCTAAGGACATTGGTTGAATCATAAATGTAAAACACTGTATACATAATGTTACTCATAAACTCTTGCTGTTTTGTGCAGAATGCACTCACAACGGAACATTTTGAGGCAGAAGAAACTCAAGCCCATGAGGCAAGTTGCATTTCCGCCTAATTTTTTTTTCTGTTATTTTAATGCTTTTACTTGTTTCCAGACAAGAATTAGAAGGGCTGAGGTGAACCCCCTATTGTTTCAACTTTAAGGACAGTGGTCCAGGTTTGCACTAAAATGTAATGGGTTTTCATGTGTCCATGATCCACTTCCCCAAGTTTCATGAAATTTGGTCTGATAGTTTTAAGTAAGTGATAGACAAACACTGAAAACGTATTTCCACCTCACTCTACATGATGGTAGAATAAAATTGCCAGTTATCAAGTAGTTACCCAGTCAGACTTAGAATTGTTGTCCTAAGATTTTTTGTCAAGTAAATTAAAGGACAAAAAAAATAGCTTTTCATGTCTTCTTTTTAATCCTTGCCTTCCAGGGGTTTGTGATGCAAACATTTGCAGCACCAGTGTTTGCCAAACTAAGAGGTTCACTGAACCTCACAGAGGAGGAATACATGAAGTCCCTCTGCTCAGAGGGCTGTTATCTCCAGTTTGTCAGCAACTCCAAGAGCAAGGCAGATTTCTTTGTCACGTGAGTGTAAACCTCTATTACACACAGATGGACCTTCCCTTTTCTAATGCCTTACATCCAGTCCTAATTCATATTTCAAACTAAAGGAATTAAAGCTGCCAATACCTTAAAAGTCATCCCTCTGAAGGTCTAAAGTCCAAGCACAGTGTTTTTCATGTGCAAAGCAGCGTGTTTCACTGTGTGTAATCCTCTGCCGTAACATTCTTTCTCTTGCTCGTCTCCTTACTTACCTTTGTAACTGGCACAATTCATCCGTAAGCTTTCGGCCTTGTTTGCCCTCTGTAGCGGGGTAGAGACACTACTTGTCCTTTTGGACAACTTCTAGACGGCCTTTTTTGACAGGAATTTTGTTGATTGTAGTCCGCCGTTCTTGATTTAATGAATTCTGTATCTGTGTTTAAAGTTGTAGCTGTAGCAGTGAACAAAACTTGATGAATTGATCATCTGATGGTGTGCTCACTTTTAGTCTGCCTGATCGTGCTTAGGATAAAACTGATCCAGCTTCCTCATAGTGTTTTAGAGTGCAAAGCACTGCCCCATCAGAAACTTTCTGTCTAGCAGCGATTAGGCAATGAGAAATCCTAGCTTCAATCCCAGCTTTTGACACTTTAATGTAGTGCTGACGCCATGTTTCCCACTTTCACAGTGCTATTCACAAATCAATGTTTTGCACAGCCATATTTACAGCAGGTGAACAATGGCTGCTGTACATGTCTCTGTTCCTCAGTATGGAAAGAGTGTTTAGGCTTGGTTGGATGGATAGTTGACATAGCTTAGACCTGTTCCCAAAATATTCAATTTTTTGCTGTTAGATTATTTGTTCAACTAGCTAATCCCATTTGTTGTTGTTGTTGTTGTTGTTTTGTTGTTGTTGTTTTGGTTCAGATTTTGAAGTGTTTCTAAGGTTTTTCACAGAATAAAAATTTTGAATATGGAATACATGTGTCTGATAGAACCTTGGAGTTAAGATGCAATATTTAGCCATGTTAACTGCTACCAATGGAACTAGTATCCATGCCAAAAGTCAGAGCCACAGCTTTCTGACTTCCCCAACAAACACAAGAAGGTAACCATTGATTTTTGTTACCAGCAACCACATCATTTATAATACATACAATTCTTTAACCTTAACCATACAAAACTGTTCATGAATATACCAAAATCATGAATTTAAAACAAAAAATGAAAAAATGTTGGCACTAGATGTGAAAAAACACTTCCCTCAACATATTCAACAATTTCCCTGAGGTACCCTAGCAAAGGGATCAATAAAGTTATATCTAATCTAAGTTATATCTAATATTCTGGGCTTTTACTAAATCCATTGAAAGTTGCAGAGTTAAAATTCTTGTCTGTGACCATGTTGTTCTTGACTTGCAGGAATGACAAGAGGTTTTTCCTAAAGACCCAGAGCAGGCGCGAGGTCCGGTTTCTGCTGTCCAATCTGCAGGCATACATGGATCACTTGGAGAAATACCCTCATTCATTGTTAGTGAGGTTTCTAGGTAAGAGTAGCTTCTGTTAATGATGCACTATTTTGTCAGGGTAGGGTAGTCACCCCTATCTTTTAAGCACTAGAGGGCTTCAGGAATTGTGCTTGTCCAATCAAAATTGTTGCTTCTTTTGCCTTAACTCTGTGATACCCAAATTTTGTAAAAGTACATGTCAAATCCTGTAGCATATAGTACCTACATACTGTATATTTGTAGTATTGTCTAAAATTAATGCCAAGCTGAGACTTAAGTATTAAACATTTTACTAAAAGCAGGACAACTTAAGCCTTTTAATGGAAATAATACCCCACCTTGACTTACTGCAGTCATTTGGTGATCAATCAGAAATAGTAGTTTAACAGTTTTACTGTCATGGTTTGAGCAGTTAAACTAAAACAATAAGGACGGTTACTTCTGATGTCAGAAGACTTTATGACATGTATATTAAACAGATCAGAGTGCTGCTGAATCACACAGTAAATTAGAAATTATTTATCAAGTCATTTAGTATCTAAAGTTTATAACAGAAGTGAGTACCTCCTTGTGTAATATTTCCTAAACGTCAGTCATTAAAAACTGTATTACCCCTCAGTAATTGTATTCTTGTGTGGCTCAGAGAAGGTTCGTCATGTTTGGCATGAACCTGGCCAGGACTACAGTCGTAAATGCATAGTCCTGACAGTGAAGCACAGAGGTAGGGGTGCCATCATATGGAGATGCATAAGTGCAAAATGTAATGAGTAGACGACATTTCTAGATGCACCATGAATGCCTGTGGATACACCAAATTACTGTCTGACAAGATGCCTCCCAGTCTGCAGATGTTTGGGAGAAGAGAAGAATACCCCAGGATGTTAACGATCCAGAGTAAACTTCCAAAGTCGTACAAGACTTCCTCAAGAAGAAATATATGAAAACCCAACTATGTCACCTGTCAGTATGTCACCTGACTTGAATCCCACGGAGCATCTTTGGGGTATTTTGAAGAGAAAGGCAACACAATGCCTCCAGCAAAGAGCAGATGAAAAAATTGCTTCTAAAGATGACCGGAACATCTCCTGAAGTTTGTGTAACACTGGTAACCTCAGAAATGAGAAGGTGTGAGTCGACAAATATTGAAAAAGTCTAAATCTCACTGAGGTCTCACTGACTTTTAATTTGGTACATCTAAACAATTAGTTTTTCATTTTACACAAAAGTAAACACCCTACTGTTCCACTTATTACTGATCAGTAGTGAGAGGTGATACACACAAACTTTTTGACCATTAGGAAATGTTGCACATTGATGTATTCACTTCTGTTATAAATTAATTATAAATTTACATGCATCAGGATCTGCCTGGATCAGCTAAGCAGGTAAAAGATTTATTTCTCACATTGTACATTCACTTAATCTGAGCAACACATTTAACTTTTGTACGAGTAGGAAAAACAGAAACAATCAGGTCAGTCGATTAGACAGTCTGCATGGCATGTTTTTAATCACATTTTATCCAGCAGACTTACCAATCATACTAATGAAATTTGGAATTGTAAGGTTGGATTATCACCCACTCTGCATTTCTTCATAGTCCTTTAATAGCGAAGTCTCGATGCTTTGCTAAGAGTGCACTAAACACAGCATCAGTATTCTGCCATAGTTAAATGTAACGTAACAAATAAAGCTGAGCTCAAACAGATGCAAAGTAAATGTGATTCAGATACAAAACTATGCTACACACAGCCTAAACTCAGCTTTTAACTGTCATTTTGTGTTATAGCTTTGAAACTGTACAAAGTACATTTAAAAAAAGGTGTAGACATTTTCTCAAATATTATGTACAAGGGGGCAAAACTGCATTTCATCAGATTTAACAACAGATCATCTGGCATGCAGCTACAGCATACCTGCAAACTATAAAGCCTGCTTTATAGTCAGATTTGCATTTGCTGCCCAACCAGTGAAGCATCTTATCAGGACACCATGTGTCACACATGATGTGTTTGTTGTGTTGCAACTTTTACGTCTTTAAAGCAAAAATATATCTAGATATTTATTGATTAAGGCCCAGAAAAAACCTAGCCCAAGACAAAAAATATATCACTTGTGCCCCTGAGCATGATAATAATGATAATCTTTTCACTTTGCAGGTATCCACAGGATCGTTATTCCGACTCAAATGAAGGTATTTTATCAACATAATATCCAGCAGGGCATTTCAATTTTCAATTCAATTCAGTTCAATTCAATTCAATTCAATTCAATTCAATTCAGATCAATTCAATTTTATTTGTATAGCGCATATTTACAACAACAAGTCATCTCATAGCGCTTCACAAAGGCAGAAACAGAAACACCCAACAATCCAAAACATCTGGATTCCCTATAAGCTTCAGCAGTCTGCAAGCAGTCC
>NW_007579769.1:80718-93694 GCF_000690725.1 Stegastes partitus
TGTGTGTGTGTGTTAGTCCAGTCCTTGAATGTTTAGCAGTCTTATGGCTTGAGGGATGAAGCTGTTGCACAGTCGGGCCGTGTGGGCTCGCATGCTTCTGAACCTCTTGCCAGACGGCAGGAATGTAAAGAGTTTGTTTGAAGGGTGTGTCGGGTCCTTTACAATGCTGGTGGGTTTTCAGGTGCAGCGTGTGGTGTAGATGTCCTTTGTGGAGGGGAGAGACACTCCAATGATTTTTTCTGCTGTTCTCACTGTCATTAGTGAACTTTATGATGTGATTTGAACTGTGCATCGCTGCACAGTTATGAGTCAGCAGAGTGGACAGCGTTGGACTGAGCACACAGCCCTGGGGGGCCCCCGTGCTCAGTGTGGTGATGTTGGAAGTGCTGGTCCCGATTCAGACTGACTGGGATCTATCAGTCAAGAAGTCTAGGATCCAATTGCAGAGGAAGGTGTTCAGGCCCAGCAGGCTCAGCTTTCTAATCAGGTGCTGGGGGATGATTGTGTTGAATGCTGAGCTTTGTTGTCCAGGTGGGTGAGGCATGTTGGAGGTGCTTAGGAAGGTGTTGAAGATGTCTGTGAGAACATCCACCAGATGGTCTGCACACTCCCTGAGCACTTTACCAGGAATGTTTTCTGGTCCAGCAGCTTTCCGTGGGTTGACTCTGCGAAGTGTCTTCCTCACGTCAGCCATGGTGAGACACAGCACCTGGTCATCGGGGGGAGGGGTGGTCTCCCTCACCGTCTCCTCATTCTGGGCTTCAAAAGCGAGCATAGAAGTCGTTCAACACATCCAGCAAGGAGGCGTCGTCGTCACAGGCGGGAGATGTTGTCCTGTAGTTGGTGACGGCCTGGATGTGCTGCCACATGCGCCAATTGTCGCCGCTGTCCCTGAAGTGGCCGTGGATTTTCTGGCCATGTGCATACTTGGCTTCTCTGATGGCTCGGGACAGTTTGGCTCTTGCTGTTTTTAGAGCCTCAGTGTCACCCGCCCTGAAAGCAGAGACTCTGTTTATCAGTAGCGAATGCACCTCTGCAGTCATCCACAGCTTCTGGTTAGAGCGAGTGGTGATGGTCTTGGAGACACTGACATCATCAGTGCACTTCCTGATGTAGCAAGTCACTGATGTGATGTACTCCTGAGTCGCTGCTGGTTGCAGCCTCTCTAAATATTTGCCAGTCAGTGTGCTCAAGACAGTCTTCAAGAGCAGAGATGGCTCCCGATGGCCAGATTTTCACCTTCTTCTGAACCGGTTTGGAGCATCTGACGATTGGCCTGTATATTGGCATTAGCATGACAGAGATGTGGTCTGAGTACCCGAGGTGGGGGCGGGGCTCCAACTTGTACGCACCAGGGTGCTTGTGTAAACATGGTCCAGCACATTCTCCCCCCCGGTTGCAAAGTCCACATATTGATGGAATTTAGGGAGAACTGTTTTGAGATCTGCGTGGTTGAAATCTCCAGCGACAATAAACACTCCATCTGGGTGAAGGCTCTGCAGCTCACTAATTGTTTCATACAGCTCACAATGGGCTTCTTTTCCATCTGTGCTTGGTGGGATATAAACTCCAACTATAAACACGACAGTGAATTCACATGCTAAATAGAAAGGTCTACATCTAATAGTCACAGACTCCAGGAGTGGAGAGCAGAAACTGGAAACTAGCACAGAGTTCCTACACCAGGGGTGTCCAATCCTGGTCCTCGAGGGCCACAATCCTGCATGTTTTGGATGTTTCCCTCTTCCAACACACCTGATTCAAATGATCAGGATCGTTATCAGGCTTCTCCAGAGCTTGATGATGAGCTGATCATTTGAATCAGGTGAGTTGGAAGAGGGAAACATCCAAAACATGCAGGATTGTGGCCCTCGAGAACCAGGATTGGACACCCCTGTCCTACACCATTCTGTGTTGATATGAACGCACAGCCCACCTCCGCGGGTCTTACCAGACTGAGTTGGATTCCTGTCTGCACGGAAAGCGGCTTGTCCAGTTAGTTGGATGGCAGCATCCGGAACTCTGAGCCATGTCCCCGTAAAAACAAAAACACAACAATCTCTAAATTTCCTTCGTGTTGCTTGCTGCAGTCTGGTCTAGTGAAATTTATTGTCCAATGAGCGGACATTTGACAACAGGAATGGGTTAGCTTTTAGCTGAGCACGGACCCCGGTTCTCTTGCCCCGCATTTGCTTCCCTGTGCGCCGCCTTCGTCGTTCTTTCCCCCAGCAACACGCGTCCGTTGACGTCGCTGGCTGGAGGTCTGATCGCTGCAGCAGTCCAAGGTTCCGTAGCGTGTCCAGTAGTCCCTCTTCCAGGTTGGTTCATTGGTAGAATCTGTATGTTAGGAGTATTTGTCAGTGGTATACATGAACTACGGATGTTATAGTGTTCATTTTCTGAGTAAAAAGAAAGTTTTAAAAGTAGGTACTAAAAAGTGTCTAAGTACTCAAACATATATATCTAAAAAAAAGTGAACAAAGACTAACTCAGCTCACCTGGAGCAGTCGTGGCAACGTGTTGTCGCGCTGCCGTCTTGAGCTAAAATTTGAATTTTTAGTTCACAGCATATGTTATCTCAGAACCCTCCCACAGTGAGTACCTTACACATTTTAAACAGAGCACCCAACAAACCAAACTCCCCTTTGAGCAAACATTTTCTGCAAGCACATTCTGCCCTCAATACTCTTACAGTACTTACAGCACAGTGTTATCTGTCTGATCTCTAGAAGTACTTCATTGTGATGCAAAGTGTGTTTTACCCTGATGAAAGGATCAACATTAGGTAAGGTATTCACAGTATGTTTCCCCATGTCTTGTTAAGTGGATTTCTGATACATCTTACGACATTTTGGTTGCATAGATACGACATCAAAGGCTGTGAGGTGGGCAGGTGGACTAACCCTGACAAAGGAGGGAAACAAACAATAAAAGTACTGAAGGATAATAACTTTGAAGGGCAGTGCATTGAATTAGGTAAGTGTTCCTTCCCCTGCATCTAGTTACTGATGTCTGTTTACATATGACTGATTCCATCAAATAAAATGCAGCCAGCAGTGGTAAAGGCACACTAATTGGACATGTTGTTTTGCCTGCTTTAGGTCAAGAGAAATCCTGGTTTGCCAATCAAGTGAAAGTGGATGCTGCCTTTCTTCGAGAGCTTAATGTGCTGGACTACAGTCTCCTGCTGGCTCGTCAACCTCTGCATCAAGATGAACTTGAAGGGAAACACTCATTAGCAAACCTTGTTATTCGCACCACAAAGTAGGTTTTTAAAAAAAAATAAATAAAAAATTTGAATGTTAAATACGCAGAACAAGACCAAAACAGTTGTTCAAGGTTCAAGGTTCAAGCCTTTATTGGTCACAAACACAATTATACACAGCATAACATGCAGTGAAAAGTATTTAGCACCTGTTCCACACCAAAACAACAATAACAATAATTAAAGCCGCAAGCGGCATTGGACGGGTCCTCGCCCTACGCTTGTCGGCCGTCACGCACGTCAGGGTGTGGCGCAAAGGTGCTCCGGGCGGGACTGTGATCCGGCCTGTGGAGTTTCATGCAGTTCAGAGCATGTGCGGCCTAGTTACGAGCCACTTCCTGTTTAGTGGCGAGGTGCGGCGGCGTGCGTGTTGGCCGTGGTGGAAACATGCACTGTCTGAGATTCATAGCACGTATAAAGTTTGGGACTGATAGGAGCACAGCAACCCTGCCGTTTTATGGCGTTGTGGCCAAATTCAGGGGGGTGCAATTTCCACGCTGTCAGACTTTTGAAGACCGTTTTGCTAACTTTTAATCACCACCTCCTGTAGTTTGTGCTGGCCAACTTTTAGGTGTGTACGACCTTCCCTGTAGGAGGAGATAGATTTTGAAAATGGCCAAAAATGTCCAAAAGTCAGGCACAATCGGCAAAAGTGTCACCTAGTTTTTTCAAAATAACGGACTTCCTGTTGGGTTTACGGCTTGGTTGACTTTTTTGTGCGTCCTGACCTGCTACACATGCCCACCGAATCTTGTAGCTGTAGGTGAAACGGCCTTTTGACAGGACTCCGTTGAATTGCAAAAACACAGATGCCACAGACTGAGGTGGCTCTTTTTATCAGTCTGTTGAGTCTGCTCTTATCCCACTCAGAGACCCCCCTCCCCAGCACAACACTGCATAAGTAACCACTGATGCCACCACAGTATCGTAGAACGTCCTCAGCAGTGGCCTGCACACACCAAATGATGCAAGCCTCCTCAGCAGGTATAAACGACACTGACCCTTCTTATACAGAGAGTCAGTGTTATCTGTCCAGTCCAGTTTGTTATTTAGGTGAACACCCAGGTACTTGTAGGTCCTTACTCTCTCTATGTCAAGTCCCTGGATGTTCAGCAGTGGAGTGTGTGAGGGTTTCCTGTGGAAATCGATCACCATCTCCATTGTTTTGCTGGCATTTATTTGAAGGTGGTTCTGCTCACACCAGTCGACAAAGTCCATGATGACTTTCCTGTACTCACAGTCGTTCCCCTGTGACAAGCATCCTCTGGTGGCAGTGTCATCGGAGAACTTCTGGAGATGGGAACTGTCTGTGGTGTACCGGAAATCTGATGTGTAAAGGGTGAAGAGTAAAGGTGAGAGTACAGTACCCTGGGGAGCGCCTGTGCTACATACTATCACATCAGACACACAGTCCTGTAGCCTCACATACTGGGGTCTGTCAGTAAGGTAGTCCATGCAGTGTTTGCTCTAGGATTTTTTTCAGCAGTAGGGGCAGGCTCTGCGGAGAGCCGTGGCAGCGTAAACAAATGACACTTGACTGCAGATTTTACTCTTACAACCTATTTATTGAATGGCCAGTTGAAAATAGCTTTTTAAATGCTGAATCTAAACAAAAAAACTAAACAATAAAATTAAATAAATAAAAACAATAAACAATAATTTCTTGATGGGGCTGTAGAATCAGTGGCAAAGTTTGTACCCAGGCTCAGAACAATGAATTTTTCTGGGTTTCTGGAGCTCGGTAGGCCACGGGTCTAAAATGGTTGGGCTCCTTGGGGCTTGAGGTCTTTGGGACCACTACCACACAAGAAGTCTTCCACATGGCAGGAACTCTTTCCAGTCTCAGGCTTAGGTCAAAGATGTAGCAGACCACCTGACAGAGTTAGTGCACAGTCTCTAAGGAGTCTGGAGCTGATGCCATCAGGACCTGTGGATTTCCTGGCTCTGGTCTTCCTAAGCTGCATTCTCACCTGATCCACCGTTGGTGTGAAGAGAGGAGGAGAAGATGGGGGAAGAGAGGAGGGCCCCAGAGGTGGTGGTGGTGGTGAGGAAGGTGAGATAGAGGGGGCTAGCATCGAAGAGAAGCTGGAGGTAGGCAGGACAGTGCTCAGGCTAGAGGGGAAGGGGGTGAAACCAGTGTCAAATCTGTTAAAAAACAGGTTTAATTTGTTGGCCCAGTGCCTGTCCCCAGGTTCACAGTCCCTCTGTTTGCCTTTACCCTGCCCTGATGTGGTCTGGAGTCCTCTCCAGACCTCTCTCGCATTGTTTTTCTGTGGCTGGTTCTCCATTTTCTTCATGTAGTTCGCCTTACACTGTCTGATTTTTCTTTTGAGATCCCTCTGTACCCTCAGTTCTTCTCTGTCATCAGACTTAAAAGCCCTCCTTTTCTCCAGCAGCAAGGCTGTCAGCTCAGGAGTCACCATGGCTTGTTTTTTGAGAAACACCGTACCCTCCTGGTGGGCACAGTGGTCTCTACACAGAAACGTATGTAGTCCATTTAACTGGGAATGTCCTGTCCATGTGGCCCACAGAGCACCTCCCAGTCAGTGGTGTTATGCTGTATTCACACCAGACGCAAATTTATTGTACTATTCATGCGTATTTGGATACGCGTATGCACTGAGTTTACTCACTTCATTTGCGTGAATAATTCGCGTCATTCGCACGTTTAACGTGACGATTCATGTCTGGGTCCTTTTGAAAAAAAATAATAATAAAAAATCCCATTACCTCCCACACAGCCTGCTATTGGCATCAATGCCCTAACACACTTGAACTTGTTCAATGGCACATATCTAGATTGTTTTCTCCTGACTAGATCCTTGTTTGTGTTGTATCTACTCTTAGATGTATGTTGTTTTGGATAAAACCGTCTGCTAAATGAAATTGTAGAAGTGTAGTTGTAGTTTGATGACCTGTTGGAGACGATCGGGACCAGGATACAGGCGCTCTCTCTCCCAGCTGCAGGGGGCCTGTCCATCTGTCTCCTGTGAGTAAATCAATCAATATTAACGGCTTAGTTGCAAAAAAAAAAGAATGAATCATGTTTTTGATGTCACCAGAGAATCTCAACGTTGATTGGCTATCGCAGCGCGACAAATCTCTGAAGTTCAGATTTTTCAACTTGTGTGTCCAATGCAGCGAGAATCGTGTCCTTCGCACCGTGCTATTCGTGCCGCAGGGCGTTTACTAGCGTCTAATCGCATCTTCACACTGAGTTTACATGTAAAGCATTTGCGCAAATGATTTTACTCGCATCTGGTGTGAACACAGCATTAAAACCGTCTTTGAGTGCCTCAATGGCCTCTTCAGACCACTGCTTCACACACTTTTTGGTTGGGGGTTGCTTCTTCACCATAGTTGTGTAAGCAGGGAGCAGATGGACCAGGTTGTGGTCTGAGCAGCCAAATGGGGGAAGGGGGGAGGAACTGTAGGCATCTACTGTGTTTGCATACAGCAGGTCCAGAGTTTTGTTGTCCCTGGTGAGACTGTCCATGAACTGATGTAAGTTAGGGAGAGCGGCAGCATGATTAAAATCCCGGCGGTGATGAGGAAAAAGGAGGATGGGCAGTCTGTAGCTGTGAAACCATACAGTGGAGGAGCTCGCAGGCTGATACTGTGTCCACTGGGGCGATTTTTCCCGTGCGGAATTGCGTCGCTTCTCAAAATCGCCCGCTTCGGAGGCATGTCACTAGCAGCCCAGTAGGCGGTGTCTGTGTCCATGGCGATAGTGAACTCTGAACACCTCATCTTCTTCTCCTTCTATCCTGCCTGCACCTGATTGGACAATTGCGTCAACTCGCTAGCGGTGTGCTCCAGTATTTCAAACCGGACCAACATGGCGGCTCAGCCACAAACTTTTGCTTTTATTGCTAAAAAGTGCTAAAAGTATTTCTGCAAACATTTGAGGAGAGGAATAGGCTATGCAGTTGCTAATTCTGTTCTTTTTTATTTCAACAACGGCTAGTTTAGCTGTTTTCCGAAAGTTTTGCAAGGCGTCGGACCTCTACTCCCCACGCCTCATTTGCATAAAGTAGAAGTCAAGTCTACTTAATGCAAATGCACTGCAGGCAAGTCGCAGGCAAGTCGCAGGCAAGTCGCAGGCGCCGCTATGCCTCGTCGGTTGAAACGCAGAGCGTTTCACAAACGCAATGAATGGGAAGCGGGCTATAGAAACCATCAGCATTATGCAGAAAGGCAGCATAACAGGATGTTATTAACTGCAGCCACAGCTGCACCTATGGTACATAACATCAGGGTTCCCAGAACGCTATTTCCCTGAAAAAACACACTGTGTCTTGACCCACTACACTGTCTTTCAAGCTGCATGTTTCAAAAATGTGACATATTTTACAGTAAAACATGTACAAATTTTATTAAGAAACTCGTTTCTCTACCGTCGTCTTCACTGCTAATGCTGCTATTTGTTAGTAGTGAAGACGCGAACGTCTTCACTAACTGGGGGGAGTGTTGCTAAGATCACCCTCCTCAGGGTCAAGACGTCCTGCTGGGTGCTGCTGCCCATCCAGGTGGTGATACTCCCAGACACTCTCAATGGTGCAGGTGTAGAAGTTCCTGAGCACCTTCAGAGGGAGCTTCAAGTCCCTCAGGCGTATGAAGTGGTAGACACTGACAAACTTTCTTCACCAGGGTGTTGATGTGACAGGACCATGTCAGGTCTTGTGTGATGTTAACACCCAGGTACTTGATGCTGTCCGCTCACTCTACCTCTGTCCAGCTGATCCTGAGTGGGTGGTATGCCCTCTGCTGCTTCTTGCTGTAGTCCACAATCAGCTCTTTAGTCTTGCTGACGTCCAGGAGGAGGCTGTTGTCGCTGCACCAGTCCTCCAGGTGGGTGATCTCCATCAACTAGTCTTCTTCACTGTTGGAGATCACATCCACCACTACTGTGTCGTCAGCAAACTTAATGAAGGTGATAGAGTCTGATGTGTACAGACTGTCATTGGTGTACAATGAGTACAGCAGAGGGCTCAGCACACAGCCCTGGGGAGCACCAATGTTCAGGGTGCGTGAGGGGGACAGGTGATTCCCCACTCGAACCACCTGTGGTATGCTGGTCAAAAAGCTGTAGAGCCACCTGCACAGGGAGGAGGTGAGTCATGCAGCTTAATGACCAGTCTGAAGGGGATTATGGTGTTGAATGCTAAACTGAAGTCCACAAACAGCATTCTCTGTGTATTGCTGTGCAATACAGTATTTTGCATTTGAAATCTTCGACTGGTCCAGTGAGGTTTGTAACAAACATTTTTACATAACCTAATGAAACTAGCCAATCGTGGGTGCCCCGGTAGCTCAACAGCTTGAGCAGGCGACCCATAAAACAGGGGCTATAGTCCCTGATGCAGCGGATAAGGGTTCGAATCTGGCCCACGGCCATTTGCTGCTGGTCCTTCTCCCTACTGCCTTTTCGTCCTCTCTATACTGTCCAGTCAAATAAAGCCAAAAGGGGAAAAAAACTAAGTAATATTAGAAAAAATAAATAAAATAAAAGTAATTGTCCACTTCATCACTCATTCAAAACAAGCTTTTCACTATAAGGCCTGCTTTTCTCAGAAACCTTTATGAAATACCCTCTAACTGTGTTTTATCGGTTCTTTTTCAACTCTCACATAGGTCTGTGGACTTGGATGAACACCCTACGGAGTCAGACCCCTCCAAAATTCGTTTACTGAAAGATACCTCAGGCAAGGCAACGTTGGATGCTACAGAGTGTGGGTCAGGTCAGCTGCAGGCAGCAGCTGAAGCCACAGATGAAGGGATCACCCTTCAGGAGACAACCTGCCCTGCCAGAGACACCAGCACTGACTTAGAACTGCAGGAATTCCACGAGCATCATCGCAGGTTACTGCCCAACTTCCAAAATGCAGTTCATGTGATAGATGGGCCACACTGCCGCTACTTTGTGGGTATTATAGACATTTTCACTGTCTATGGAATAAAGAAAAGACTTGAGAACCTGTGGAAAACCCTCCACTACCCGGGCAGGGCTTTTTCCACAGTCAGCCCCACCAAGTACTCACAAAGGTTTTGCCAGTGGATACAGGAGCATGCTCAGTGACAAATGCAGAAAGCATTCCTTACAGATAGATACACTTGCTGTTCTAACCTCCAGAGTGTACTGAATGGACTTCTGTCCCATTTTGTCTTCATCACAGCAGCTGGAGACAGTCTGCTGTTTATGCAGCAGGCGTCTCTGAAGCAAAAAGCTTACTTTAAATATATGCAAATACATATACTTCTTTACCTATTCCTATGTTACATTTTTTCCTTTTACTAATATTCTCTGCACGATTAAAAAAATTAGATACATTTGCAAAAGTTACAGACCCATCTCACTGTTGGGCTTCGATGAGAAGATCCTGTCTAAGCTCTTATCTAACAGACTCAGCAAAGTTATCACCACCATAATCCGCCCTGACCAGGTGGGGTTCATCCCTAAACGTAGCTTCGTCAATAACATCAGACGATTAATTGATATCATGTGGGCCACCCATTATAGTTGTTCCCCTGCTGCTGCCATCTCCTTAGATGCAGAAAAGGCCTTTGACAGGGTTGAGTGGCTTTATTTATTTACCACCCTGGAGGCATTCGGCTTTACTAATACATTTATCAAATGGATAAAACTTTTGTACACCCACCCCAGGGCTGCAGTGTTAACTAATGGCCTGGTCTCGCCCTGGTTCGAACTGGGTAGGGGGACCAGACAGGGTGATGGAATCTCCCCAGGGCTTTTTGCTCTGGCTTTGGAACCTCTGGCAACAGCTATCCAATTAGACCCCTTGATTTCAGATGTAAAAATTGGCCAATCTACCCACAAGCTTTCCTTATATGCTGACGATATCCTTGTTTTTGTCTCTGAACCAGAATGCTCTCTTCCTGCATTACTGAAACTAATAGATACATTCTCTCACCTGTCAGGCTACAAAGTTCACTGGTCAAAATCAGAAGCTCTCCCTTTAACATCTGACTGCCCGAGGAATATCTTCCTGAAGGGAAATTTTTCCTGGCCTAGCCATGGTATTAAATACCTGGGTATCACCATCTCCCCTAGACTAGCGGACTTAGCTAAAGTCAACATGGACCCCCCCTGCTAAGCCAACTCAAAGCAGATATTGATAGATCCCTTTATTCCTATCATTATGGGAGAAAGCTAATGTTCTGAAGATGACTTGTGTACCCAAGATTAATAACCTTCTCCAGGCGCTCCCAATCAGAATCCCTCTAAAGTATTTTAAGCAACTAGATATGCTTTTTAATAGATTCCTCTGGAATAATAAGCGTCCTAGACTTAACGTATCAAAATTACAAAAACCTATTGAAGAGGGAGGTTTGGGCATTCCAAATTTACTATTGTACTATTATGCTTTTAGCCTCCGACACCTTGCTCACTGGTGCCTCCCCCCAGAACGTGCCCTTCCCTGGTTTCACACTGAAAAGGACCTTTGTCATCCACTGCCCCCCATCCACCTTGCTACAGCTGCACTGCCTGGAGAGGCCCAGACCCACCCTATCCTTCCAAATATGCAATGGATCTGGAAAAGAATCTCAATCATACTTGAATCTAATCCCAACTTGAATCTGTCTGCAAGTATCTGGTTGAATCCCAAACTAAAAATAGGAAATAAGCCATTTCTGTGGAAGCAATGGGTGGAAAAAAGTATTCTGGTGCTAGGAGATCTATATGATGGAGGCATACTGAAATCATTTACAGCACTAGTACAACAGTTCGGCCTCCATCAACAGCAGTTCTGGCGATACCTTCAAATAAGACATTTCCTGTCTCAAACCTTTGGTTCCATTTCAATAGCCCCGGCCTCTGCTTCTGCCTCTAAAAGCCCTCCCATCAGCACAGGCAGAGTGGGTGCAAACATCCCTCATGCTGGGAAGGAAGCTCATACTTTCAGAATGGAAGATGACAACACTACCACCAGTTAGGGTGTGGTTCTCACAGATGGGCATAGTGGCAGCTCATGAAGGTCTCTCTTTTAGATTAATTAACCAGATTGAGAAATACCATGCTAAGTGGGGTAACTACATCTCATTCATCAGAGGACCCTGACATTTGGGTAGTCCTGATAATGGACTACTCCTAGTGGAGCAATTGCTTTTATTTTCATTTTTCATACCATCTGCCAATTCTGCTACATTGTATGTTGTTTTTTCCTTTTTAAAAATCTTGGCGCATGTAAAATGGTAGACATATACGTGCGTGTGCATACATGTGTGTAGTGTGCATGCACAGGTGTGTATGTATTTCAAAATCTCTAATGCCATTTGATTTTTGGTTTTGATTGTTTTGATGTATCGTTCGTTATTGTTATTGTTATTGTTTGAGGTTGTTAATAATAATAGTGACATAGACAAAATTCTGTGACATATACACTGCATATAAACGATGGACATAAAGACTATATTATCACCTATTGGTTTGTGGACCACCGTTCTGATGTTGCAAATTTCGCATTTGATCATATACACAACCAGGCATAACAAGTGGACAGTGGTTCTAAATGGAGAATCCAACGATAGTATGGTGATGTAGGGTTTTAGTGTTAGAAAATAATCTTGGTGCTCAGTCAAGAGTGTTTTATAAAGTTAAGGGAATTAACTTAGAGCTTAGGTAACTAAAGATCAGATACGTAAAGTGACTGGATGTAAGCTATAGAAAACACAGGAAACAACTGTATACACACAACATTTATTACTAAATAAACAAACAAACAAATAACGACAACAAACATAAAATATAAAGTACAAACAATGATGAAAATGCTGGTTGAGAAATATGAATGTGAAAACCTGATGTGGAACAGAATGGTGGCTTGGAGACTTAACAGTCTTTTCACCCGAAGCAGCAGATAATCTGTTAATTTTTGGAATATTGGTCAGAAGGCCAATTATAATCATAAAACACCCGTTTAGAGACAGAAGCTTGATACTTGCAGTTTCCTGGGTGCAGCAGCGTCTGGGAGACGAGGCCTTCAGCTTGAGTTGGATCAGGGTGTGGCAGTTGAAGTGCTACATTGGACCAAAGTGAGCAGCTCTATGGCAGTTAGAGCATGCCACTAGAGAATGCCCAAAAGTGAGCATCTCTCCTGCAGTTAGAAGAAGCCTAGAGAAAACCTGATGGAGAGAGCCTGACGGAGAGAGCCACTGCTTTTCAGGTGAAGAGGCTTTTTAATAGTAAAACTACTAACCAATCACAGCGAGCTCCGCTCCCAGGGGGGCTGTTAGATATGACACTCAAGTATCACATGGAGGTCAGGAGGTGGTCAGAGTTTTGCTCTAAAAATGTTCCTTCAGAACTATATGTACTTTCAACTCTGTGCAGATATTGCTAGATTGTCTGAACGATGTTAAATCCTGGATGACTGTAAATTTTCTGAATCTAAATGAAAACAAGACTGATATCATAATGTTTGGATGTGGTCCAGCAGATTTTCCTGCTGGCTTTTTGGGCTCCCTTACACCAAACATACAGTCATCAGTGAAAAATCTTGGTGTAATATTTGATGACAGGCTGAAAATTGATCGGCAGGTTAGCTCGGTTGTGAAAAACAGCTTTTTCCATTTAAGGATTTTATCTAAAGTAAAGGGGTACCTGCCTTGCAAACACCTTGAGACTGTAATTCATGCTTTTATTAATACACGACTGGATTACTGCAGGGCTGCAAGGTGGCGCAGTTGGTA
>NW_007579769.1:94519-99888 GCF_000690725.1 Stegastes partitus
TTTTTTTATTTTTTGTATTTTAGTATTTATTTTATTTATTAAATTGTTGTTCCATGCTGCTTTCATTCTGTACAGCACTTTGGTCAACCCCGGTTGTTTTAAATGTGCTCTATAAATAAAGTTTGAGTTGAGTTGAGTTGAGTTTCAATTATACAAAGTTAAGCTTGTTGGAAATGAATGTGTCACATGTAAAGCTTCATGGGGAGTCTAAACATGACTGAGCTATCTTGTACGGTTACAGAGATAACACAATGCTTAGGAAATGATAATATAACAAGCTGATAAATTAAAGAAGGACTTATCCAACTGTAATTAAGCTTTGGAGTATTTATCAGGACATGGTATAACATAACATTTAACAATTAAACTTAACACAAGATAATAAGGCACATCCTCTTAGTACTGTGTCTTATTGTTCATCAATGACTTCAGTTGTTAAGTTCAATTGTTGCATGCCACAGGAAATGAGGGGTCAGCAGAGCAATACGTTGAGCCCAGGGCACTTCATTGCGCCTGGCCATCTGTTAAGGTCCATGTGGTTGAATGTTTTTCTTTGTTTTCCCCCAAAAGCTTCTACCAAAGTTAGATCCACTGAAGCTCTGATAGGTGATAAGGGAATTCCTAAGGGAGCTCTGCTTCCTCACTCCTCCAAGTCTGCAGAGCTGATTTACATGGCCCTGTGACCTGCAGGACAGTTCTGTCTTTTTTTTGGCATGTGACTTGGGTGCTGGAAAGTTCAAATGAAGTTTTTCGAATCCTTTTGGGCATCTGTGTCTGTCCATATCCTACAGTGATATGTTAGCAACGTGTCAACCACACTGCTGCCTCACCATAAAACACACTCTGCTTTATCTATTTTACTAAATGAGACCATCATTTACATAGTAAACATCATTCGGTATTTAAAAAATATGTATTTAAAAAGTAAATCACTAGTTTCACTAGTCACTAGTTTCACTAGTGATTTACACCATAACTTTATGAGAAAAATGTTTACTGAGTTGAACAAGAGAGAATTAGGGTTATTTTCTCATAGATGTATAGAAAATAGTGGTGGCTATCCTGTTCGCCAGAAGCGGACCCCAAAAGCTCGCAAAAAAGCAAAGAACAGACCAACGACCAACAAAACCGCCATCTGCATCTCTACTGTTCCCGTGCAAATGCGGTACAGCTGCGTGAAATAAAAATATTAAAAAGATAGAAAAAAAAACCCCAAAGTAACTAGCTATAAACACAGAAAGTAGGTAGGAGCCGCTGTAACTGGCTGCCACTCTCATGATGTCATAGCAACAATCAGTTGTTGTTATGTACAATATATATATTATACAATGATAGAGGCCATTATTAAGCCACTGATTCTTGTTTTCATGGCTAAAGACAAAGAAAAGCTTGATTTCATTAAAGTGTATGGTGTGTAACCATTTTGTGGCATTTTCTGTCTGTTGCTGTGCAATAATTACAGAATCAGCACGTTATAATGAAAAAAAACTTGAAGCCGGTAATCTGTGGTGAAAGGGTTGTTTGCAGTCCCCCTGTACAATAGTTCAGAGTGCCCAAAGATTTTTTTGCAGATAATGTTATTATGAAGTCCCACCTTTTAGACGGTATGCTCTGTTTTTTGAAGTATGCTCCGGCATTGGACATATTTTGGCCTAATCTTTGGGTATTTTAACAGTTTTCACTATTGGGTGAGTGGGGTGGTTTTGACTGACATGATTTGTGTGATAGGAAATAATCATAGGAGAACGAAACATTGACAATAAATTGCCTTTGGGTAGGAGAACATTCGATGAGGCAAGTTTCATCAAAATGAATGAGATGGCTTGTGCCACCCCTGTCTGGTCCTACCGTGGATGCATTCTTAAAACTCCTTGTTGTACAGTTTGCACACCACCATGCTCTTACTGAAGCTGCCTCATGCCATGTGTCCACAGGCTCTGTCAGTATCTCACTTCCCATTTATTGTGTAGTGAAATATGTTCTGGAGCGTCATGTGGAGTTTTGAGCAACGAGGCGTCATAGCGTCATCCGCGAGTTCATTTCCATAAAGTAGACCTGACTTTAACTTTATGCAAATTTGCCAAATTTTGGAGAAATCGCCCCTGTGGACACTGAGCATCAGGCCTCGAAAAGAAAAAATGGAGGTCAGAGGGCATGAGGTTGCAATACAGACCGAGGACCCGACCAACGCTGCTTGCAATTAAAATTGTTACCCAAGTTTATGTGTAAATAGCCCTCTAAATTAAACTTATTTAGAGACCCCAGAGACAATAGGAGGGTTAAATGATTTGATATCAAAATTTCAAACAATGCCAATTACAAAAGTTAACAACCCTTTATGGGGCAAGTGACCATATTTAGCAGCTTCTTTGGCCATTCGATATGTCTACCCTGTGCCTCTCCTCGAGGTTGAAGAACCATGTGCACTTTGATTTAGTTTTTATATTAGTGCTAATATCACTACCTTACGATAAATGTCACCAAAAAAATGTTCCAGGCATTTTATAAACACTTTGTGACTGGTTTGCATTGAACTCCACTTTGATTTATTTTTTGAGATGAGTGCCAATACCACTACCCCAAGAAAAATGTTACTAAATGAACTTGCCAAGCACTTTATAAATCATTGATTGTGTAAGTGTCATTACCTCTAAATGTTTCTAAATAAATGTTCCATTTTTTTAACCATAGATGTGCAGGTTACCATAGTTGGTAAGTTTATTAATCTTGATTTGCAACTTTTTTTCTTTCTTTTTTTTAAGTCACAAAAGTAAAAAATATCTTGAAATATCCTTCAATTACACCCTAGGGTTATTGTATTAAGTGTTTCAAGAAGTGCATTTAAAGGGTTAAATGTAGGACATACAAGTTCAAGCTGTTAAGTAATGACAATGATGCTTTGATTCAGTTTTATTTAATTGAGCAGATTGAAACGTTCTGGGGTTGTTTATTCCCATTGATGGCTACATGGTTCAGGCATACATGCTGTGGTTTGATGGACTATAAGCTCAGTCTCAGTTTTAACAGCAACACCTCATACATTTAGTTATTTTCTAGTGTAGTCTATTGAGGAAAGTCTGATAAAAAAAAATAAAAATAAAAAATAAAGATGCTGATAACGATTGTGTTGTCAGGTAATAATATATTGAAAAGGCAGAAGTGGACTTTTTCTTTGGTACAGTTTCCTTTTTTGTTGTTATTTTATATTACTTTTATGTTTATATTGTTGCTTTCTGTAATCAAGATGTGGATAAAATAAAGGAAGCAACAATAATAGACAGATGCTCTTCAAGGCACAGTTGTGTTTTGAGCTCAGTGATAACCTTAGCATGCTGATGTTTAGCATTGTTCACCTTTTAGCTAAAGGATAATCCCACTTTAGGGATTAGGCACACAGCAAAATCAACATACTCAAATTGACTCTGGCAGAATTGATTTCAACACTTTGAAGTGTCTATATGGGTCCACACCACAAAGTGTTAATTTAATTCTTTTGGCTGGGTTTATCAACCCCCCCCCAAAAGAGTTAAATCAACACTAATTAAGTGTGCTAAACAAGTGTTAAGCATCAACTCTCTCAAGGCACTTTTAGTCAACTTTAAATCAGTGTAAAGCCAACAATAACACTGTGAGGTGTAACGGCTCTTCTGAATGACTAAAAATTACTGAAAAAATGACAATAATAATAATAATAATAATAATAATAATAATAATAATAATACATTTTATTTGAGTACAAGCACTTTACATTACACCGAAGCACATTTTACAAACAAATACAATAAGTATCAAATTACAGAAACAAAAGAAAATACAAGACAATATCAAGGTAATAAATTAGGGTAAAAACAGACAAAGCAGCTGCATTAAGGTGGGATGAGCAGTCCATGTGCAATGGTTTCAGGTTATCAATAATTGTACTCTTGGCATCATCCTGGTGAACTGAACAGAGAACGTGTGACTTCCAATCCTCTACGCTCGACGCAGCGCAGCTTGAATCAGACTGTAACTCCTCTCGTTTATCAGGACAGAAAATAGATAATTTTACAGCCAAACGCTTTTCTCCTTTTTAAGCATATTAAGCAACCAGAATTGAGTCGCAAGCGAATCAATTTATTTTCAGTAGAACAAAATCTTTTTGATAAAGTTGTCTGTAGCAAGACGCGATGTCAGGCGTGCAAGTTTCAAGCAAATGTATTATTCCGTTATTAGACGGAAAAAAGCCATTTTTTTATTATAAAATCAATCTCACATTCAAATACAGACAAAGTAAGCATTTTGATAGTGTTCTATGACTCCTGGTTTGACTTAGCGAAGAGTGAGTCCCGTCACATAGTTCACTTATACAATAACAGAGGTCATTTTTAAGCGCCGATTCTTATTTTTATGGCTAAGGTCAAACAAAAGCTTTCAAAATGGTTCTATTTCATTAAAGTTCATGGTGTGTAACCATTTTGCAGCATTTTCTGTCGCTATGCCATTATTACCGAATTGGCACGTTATAATGAAAAAAGAAAATGTACGCAGGTACCCTGTGGTGGGCAAAGTATTTGTTTTTATTTAAGCAATTATATACAATTGGTTCAATTTCATTAAAGTGTATGGTGTGTAACCATTTTATGGCATTTTCTGTCTGTTGCTGTGCCATAATTACAGAATCAACGCGTTATAATAATAAAAAACTGAAGCACTCTGAGGGACTTCGAAAGATTCAGGATCTATACAAGATAAACTCAGCTATAATGATGTCCTTTGATGAACGGAGTCCCAAATTCAAGCTCAGTGGAAAGCATTTCTTCAAGTACCTCCAGCTTAGAAGCTTTGTTAGAGCGAATCAAAATAATTTACTCACCACACCTCAACAATCCCCATTGGAAGAAATAATGACAAAGGACAGATTGAGGAAGGGTATTATATCAGATTTTTATAATCTGCTGACCTCTGGTTCATCTGAAAGCTCACAATCTAAGTTAACAGCCTGGAAGGAGGACTTGCAGAGAGAAATCTCAGATAAAGATTGGAAAATAGTCGTGCTGATGCACAGTCTAAATCCATTAATACACGCCTAAAACTAATACAATATAAATGGCACCGCTGGAATTAAATCGATACAGCAATAACATACCAGACATATGCACAAAATGTATGAAACATAGGGGGACACGGTTTTATTGTATTTGGCAGTGCACTAAGATTAAAAAGTTTTGGGAAGAGGTAAGAAACTCAATTGAGAAAATAACTACTAAACAAATCTTACTGGATCCAAAGCTTTTTCTGTTGGGTTTATACCTAGAGAGTGTAGGGTTTTAGTGTGGTAGAAAATAAGATGTACTTATTTCCACACACTAAAGCAAGTGATTGCATTAATT
>NW_007579770.1:0-64516 GCF_000690725.1 Stegastes partitus
GTTTTCTTTTTTTCTATTCACAGCAATAAAATTGTCAAGCTACACAGATGACATTGTTGGGGTCCCTATTTATGCCTTTTCTATAGAGGTGAAGGACTTTATATGGCGGTTACAAATTCGCCTACAGTGAGTACCTCCTCACAGACGTACACACTGAGTAGCAGAGGTGACACGTCGGTTGAGAGTGAAGACACATGAAGCAAGTTGAAAAAGTTACATACATGAACTGAGGCAAACTTTATATCACAAACTAAATCAAAGAATACTAGTACATCTCAAAAAAAGAGAACATGATGATAAAGTTTCATATATTTCACTTAAGAAAGTGAAAATGTAATTTTGATGATGATGGCTTATAGCTAATGAAATCAGAAATCCAGTATTCCTTTATATAACAATATTTAATTACGAATTTGAGCAAATTACTATTCAAACAGTACAAATACAGTGTATCTCTCAGTGTAGTTCAGTATCCACAACCACAGTCATGAGGAAGACTGCTGACCTGAAAGTTGCCAAAAAGACAATCAGTGACACCCTCCACAAGGAGACAGAGAAGGTCATTGCTGAAAAGGCAGCTGTTGGCAGAGTGTTGTATGAAAAAATATTAATGGAAAGTGGACTGAATGGAAAGTGTGGAAGGAAAAGGTGCACAAGCAACGGGGAGGACCGTAGCCTTGAGAGGATTGTCAAGAAAAGTGGATTCAAGACCTTGGGAGAGCTTCATAGGGAGCAGACTGAGGCTGGTGTCAATGCATCAAGAGCCACCAAGCACAGACATCTTCAGGAACGTATCTACAACTGTCGCATTCCTAATATCACTCCTGAACCAGAGGCAGCGTCAGAAGCATCATACCTGGGCAAAGGAGGGAGTAAAAAAAGGGACTGTTGCTCAGTGGAATTACACTCCACTAAGGATTCACAGCTCATATGTGGAGACAGTGTGTAGCTTTGAGTACCTGGGAGTGCACATTTCTGAGGATGTGTCACATTCCAAACACAGACAACCAGGTTAAGAAGGCAAGGCAGCGCCTTTATCACCTCAGACAGCTGAGGAAATTCAGAGTCTCTGAAGGTCCTGAGCACATTTTACCATGGAGTGGTGGAGAGCACGCTGACTGGGAACATCACCCAGTGGTACGGGACCAGCACTGCTCGCGACCGGAGAGCCCTACCAAGGGTGCTGAGGTCAGCAGAGTGTACCATGGGCACAGTGCTCCCTACCCTGGAGGACATCTAGACCAGGAGGAGCATGGTCAGGGCAAACAGGATCATGGAGGACCCACACCACCCCAGCAATGGACTATTTGAGTGGCTACGCTCTGGCTGGCGCCTGAGGGACATTAAGGCGAACACAGAGAGACTCAGGAAGAGCTTCTTTCCTCATGCTGTCAGGACTGTAAACCCTGAGCTCAGGTCAAAGTATAAAATGTTGCACCTCATCTGAATAAGCAACAATATGTAAATAACATGTCGGTCTATGCACACACACGCACTCACGCTCAAATGCAAAACAAGGAACACATGCACACAAACACTGGTGTTGGTCCACTGCATTTTATCAAGTTCAAAGTCAATGCAGCATCTAGCAGGAGATTTTAGAGCGTTTCATACTTCCATGTGCTGAAGGTTTTATGGAGATGCTGATTTCCTTTTCCAGCAGGACTTAGCACCTGGCCACAGTGCCAAAACTATGACTGAATAGTTCGCTGACCATTACATTACTGTGCTTGATTGCTCAACTCAACTGACCTGAACCCCACAGAACCAAATTTGGGGGAAGGACTGAAGACGAAAAACACCCGACCCAAAAATTTGGACGACCTGAAGGTTGCTATCAAATGACACCTAAGCCACTGGACACCCAACCGAGTATTGAGTGTATAAAAGAACATGCACATTTCGGTTATGAAAATGCACTTTTTCATTGATACTGGATTTTTGATTTTCATTAATTAAAAGCCATAATCAACAAATTTAAAACAAAAAAAAAAACGTTATGAAACATTATGAAAAGAAAAAAAAATCAGTGTTTTATTTTTGGAGATGCACTAATATAAACACAGTGGTCTACTGTTGCAGTGGTACTGTAAAATGATGAACTCCAAGTCTACTATAGGCTTACTACACCAGAGGCATTTGTGGAAGGACAGCAAGTAGCCATGTAAAAACAGAAAATAAAAGATTAAAGATACAAGGCAAGGATCAGTACAGTGAAAAGTTTGTCAGGGACCACTTACCAAGCACTGCTGACAGGGTTCTTGGTTTTGATTAAATTCTGGAGCTTTGGGAAAGTATTCCCTAAGCTTGGTCCAAACTTCAGAGGATACAAGCTTCCGTTCAGTCTCCAGAATACTCAGACCTCCTACAGTGGGAACATACAAATTAACTTATGGGAGCATATAAAACAGCAATGATAACAGTACACATTTAAAAAAATATATACTCCTTGTAACTCCAGTTTCAAAAGGTACTATTTAAATAAAGCTTATTAAAAATAATATAATTGTTTTCTTATTATTATTAGAAACTGTGTCATTGTCAAAAAGGTTTTACAATATCAGATGCTAGCAGTGAGAAATACCGTGGCTGCAGACGATGTCTTCATTGAAAGTCTTCATCTCATCCTCGGTGCCCTCTGAGAGCTCTGGGCCGAACTCTGAAATCAAAGAATTCACCGAGAATTATTACACTAGCAATCCAGAGGAATCTTGAGTTGATTTTAATACTAAAATACAAGGACACTAACCTGCACTGATTCAGTTGGGCCTGCTGTGAATAAGCCAGATTTCAAAATTACGTTTTATTTCCAAACTCCTTGAGAAGACTGTCACTCTACATCAGGGGTGCCCAATCCTGGTCCTCGAGAACCCCTATCCAGCATGTTTTAGATGTTTCCCTCTTCCAACACACCTGATTCAAATGATCAGGATCGTTATCAGGCTTCTGCAGAGCTTGATGATGAGCTGATCATTTGAATCAGGTGTGTTGGAAGAGGGAAACATCTAAAACATGCTGGATAGGGGCTCTCGAGGACCAGGATTGGGCACCCCTGCTCTACATCTTCTAAAAGTGTCAGCACCATCTATGAAGTCAGGTTTTAGACAGCATCACAGTACTGAGCTTAATTAGAGTGACAAACTGCTAAAGGACATCTGATTGTTGTGAATGTTCCATTCTTGTACTTGTGGTTGAGCTTCTGATACAGCTGATCACAAATTTAGAATGATGGCCTTCGATATTAGGTTCTTTTCGTTTGGTGAATCACCTTTGTTAGTGAACTGTGGAGTCCCTGAGGGCTTAATACTTGAGCCAATTTAATTTTCTCTATATATGCTACCACTCAGTCACATTATACATAAACACATAACTTCACTCCACTGCTATGCTGATGACATGCAGCTGTTTCTGCCAGTAAAGCCCATTGAGACTACAAACCTCTCCGATATCCAAGTCTGGCATGAAAAAGTATGCTAGCAACTTTTCCATAGCTGAACTCAGATAAAACTGAGATCGCTGACAATCTGCATTCTGGTATCCAGTCTTGTCTTAGTCCCTTCATCAGTTAATGTTAAGCCATATGTCAAGAACCTGAATGTGCTCCGAACTGTACAAAAAGCAAGGATGAGACTCCTATCAAAGAAAAACAGATTATAATGACTCTACACTGGCTACCTACTTTGTTGAAGGACTGACTTTATATTTTACTGATTATTTTTAAAGCCCTTAATGGCCTGTCCCCAGTATATCAGAACGACTGTCCTCTTACCAACTAGAAATTTCTCAGGAATAAACCTGGTTCCCACATCACATTTAAAGACGAAATGGGACACAGTGTTTGTCGTTCGGCCTCCTTGGTTGTGAAATGACCTGGCTGAGGAACTCTGCCTAACTACATAACTAGGGCGGCTGTGGCTCAGGTGGTAGAGCGGGTTGTCCACTGATTGCAAAGTTGGCGGTTCAGTCCCCTGCCCCTGTCAAAGTATCTTTGACAGGCACCCTGTATGGCAGCTTGGTGTGTGAATGTGTGTGAAAGGGTGAACGACAAACATTGTGAAGGTAGAAAAGCGCCATATAAGTAAAAATCATTTACCTTTGCCTTTTAAATCTCTTTTAAAGACTTATTTTTATGTTATGGCTTTTTTCTACATTTCCTTTGAATTTGTGCGTCTACTTTTGTTCTTGGCTGTTGAGTTACACTGTATCTCCTTCTTGATGTTGCACTTAAGTCTTACATTGCTCTATTTAAAGTTTAAATACACCCATTGGCGATATATTTTATAGTTCGTGTTTGATTTCATGGTTTTTAATCAACTATTGTTTTCATTTTTACTCCTCTTTTAGATGACTGTGTTTTATTGGGTATTTTTGTGATTGTTGTAAAGCACTTTGAAACACAGTTTTTAAAAGTGCTATACAAATAATCTTTAATATAATTATTACTATTATTATTTATAATATCAGTGTCTCAATTTCCTTTTCTAATATGACAAATACACAGCTACGTTAGCAGTGGGGCATCCATGGTTCCTAGAGAATGAACTCTGCTGACCCCTGACTGTAAACCCGTCAATTCTCTTTGAGCCCCTCAATAAAGTGGTGAGTTAAAGGGAAAATGAAGCACTCAGTCAAGTTAGCATAATTCAGTACATGTATTTCCACTCGGATCAGAAGATAGAAAAACAACCATAAAAAATGTAAGCATATAAAATGGAAAAGAAGATTTTGAGTCTTTTCTCCAAAGGGTGCTGCCATCTTGGAGTAGGACAACCAGTGACATCACAGGTGTGTCAGCTTCACAGGTTTAGAGACAAGATAGTAAAAGACAGACAATGAAAGACAGATAAGACAATGAAAGATGGAGACTGAGGAGCTACAGAAGGGAGGCCACTACTGCATTACTCCTGGATATAAGAATGGATTTTACAGGGTTAAAGCCAGGGGCGAAACAGTCCACTATCATAACCTGCTGCTGAAACCAAACAGTACTGATGCACCTCCGATGGGCTCCGACTCCAGGGTTTGTAGGGAACACTTTCTGGAGGAAGACTGCATTAAAGGGAAGGTGGTGGAGTCGGGCAAGCTAGTCGTTCCCCAGACCGACAAGCTAAAGCCTGACACTGTCGACTATGACGTTTGGTCTGCATTCACTGACACCTGTCACAGACACGCAGCTGTTTGATAAGAACATCACTGACAGCAATAAAGTTCAACACAACGCCTCTGAATGTGTCTCACTGACACATTTCACTGTGAACACCTGTTGTCCTCCAGCTGACAGATTTCCCTTGCATCTTAGCAGCATCACTGTTAACTGATGGAGGCTTTGTTTTATAATATGGCAGCTAAAATGACGTAAATAATGAGAATAATGAATGAAATGAAAAATACTTTATTTCAAATAAAAAAAATGAGCTACAACTATTCTAAAAACCCAGTCAGTAAGTATTGTAAACTCGTGTCATTTCATACCATAGACTCCACGTGATTCCTTTGCCAGAGCTCAGAGCTGATGCAAACCTCTAAAAATCGCTTCTTACCTTGAATTTACGTTTTCCAAAACCAAGACGATTCCCCCTAATTTTATGTCTAGCTTCATCATCAGGTCAATATGTAATTTTTAGCAATATTTTAGTTCACGAGCAAATACCTGCAAATCTAATGATGATCCTGATCATGTTAGCATTTAGCTCAAAAGCACGATTGTGCTCAAGTGCAGTTTATGGCATGGCTGTAGATTATTGATCTTATTACTTTTACAGTTTGTATTGTGCCATGTGATTTCCCATTACCTTTCCATAAGTACAATTTGTATACATATATACATTGTCATATTGATTTCAAATATAATAGATCATTCTTACTGACATATCAGCCCCAAGCCAAATGTATTTGATTTGTAGCGATACAATAAAAATCAGCAAATGTCATGAATGTAATTTGGCCATTTTCAGTTTTTAGTTTGGCTGACAGATTAAAAAATAAACTACAGGGGCCACAATGGATTAAAAGACACAGAGATATCAAATCACATTCATTCCCCCTACCTTTAATGTTGTTTGGGTGTGGTCCCTGTCCATTGGTCTGCCCATTGCTGTGTTTGGTTTCATGTTCATCCTCTTCCAGCTGTTCCAATGCCAGCTGCCTCCAGCTACGCAGAGATGCTTTGCCCGCCCAATAGCCCTCCCCACTGTGGCACAATCACACACACAAACACACAAATAATTAAACCGACAAACTTATCTACATTTGAGTGAAAGCACAACATTCCACTTCATCTACCTAACGCTTATTTTGAGTGTGTTTACCTGAGCGTTCGTTTAACCAGATTGGAGACTTCCTTGTAGTCTTCGTTGAGCTGGTTCTTTAGCCGAAGCACTCGGCATCGCTGGCTAACACACTCTCTACACAGAGACGAGGCTGAACAAACACACAAAAGTGGGGTATATAAAAATGTAGAAGATCAACATGATGGTTTTAGGATCAGTAAGAATTAACAACATAACCAGAGACTGACTGTGATTTGTATATAAAGTTTCCAGTCTGACAAAGAAGAGTATTTCCATCCCTGTTGTTGTTTTCCATCGTGAAGAAAATGACAACGCACAGGGCGGCTGTGGCTCAGAGCAGGTTATCCTCTATTCGCAAGGTTGGCAGTTTGATCTCTCCTCCACAGTTGAAGTGTAAGACACTGAACCTGAAGTTGTTCCCAATGCACCTTGCCATTGGTGTATGAATGTGTGTGAATGGGTGAATGAGAAACACATTGTAAAGCACTTTGAGTACCACTAAGGCAGAAAGGTGCTATATAAGTGCAGACTATTTACAGATAATGGAAAGAAGGACAAAGTTGCAGAAATGAGCTTTGGCTTCTACCCACACACTACTGAGTCAGACTAACGAGAAAATTATTTCTAACTTGATTCATTATCTTATGGTTGCAGACTATTTTTTACGCATGAGTTTATGGTCTCAATCACTAGTTACAAGTCTATTTCAATACAGCATGATGTTCATTTAGGAAATTATGGTCCCATTTACAGGAGAATACACAATAAAGCAAGGCGTGTTTTAGGGCAGACCAAATTCCAAAACTGAAGCTTTGCAACAGCAGTCCACAGACCATGGAGTAGCATCACAGTTGTATTATCCATCTTTAATACACAGTCTATGTTTGTAATCCGAGCTTCTGTGAGTCTCTCCTTTTGAAACTGTAACTTCCCACATCGCACATCTGAAGAATTTAAAAACAACACATATTATGCATGCTTTTTAAACTAATTTATGGACACTTTACATTTCATTTCAACTCAGTGTGAGAGTTTTTACCAATGTTTCCCTGCTGTGGACCAGAGCGGACCACATACCACCTATATAGACTTGAGGAAACTTGTATGAAACACACACAGCTAAGCAAAATCTAAATGAGTAAAGTGAAGGAAAGACAGGTGAGGTGAAGAGAACTTTAAACAAGCTAAAAACCATTGTCAGGGCCATTCAGTGCCAGCAGAAGCTCATTTTTGTGGCTTAATTATTGAACTGAATTTTAGAACAATAAATTGATCATTGTGATGGCTGTGTGAAAAGATGTCCTGATAAATTATTTGTTTTGCAGCTTGTGATTTGATAAGAGAGCAGGTCCCTGTGTTTGACTAACCATCCAGTCTTGGCCCTCCAGCGTAACGCTCGTAAAGAAGTTGTGCAGCTTGCAAGGAAACCCTCTTGGATTCTCCCACCTTGTCTGGGTGCAGTTTGCCATGAGAGCACAGGAAGAAAGAGCAGTCAATTTCTTTTGTGGCAGTGGAATCATCAAGCCACTTCTTCAGCCAGTCCAGGGGGATAAACTCATATTGCTCGCCTGTGGAGGGAAAGCACAAGAACACATCAAACATAGACAGACAAAACCAAGTAACATGTGACAACAGTTTGCTCTCTGTATGTTGTTGCTAACCTATCGATAGGCTTTATAAACAAATGCTCAGTGTGTGCTTTAAGTATGCATATAATTATGTTACACAATATCTAGATACATTATTTGCATATCGATAAAAATTACAATCACTTGTTGATTCAGCAGGGAGTTGTACTAGCAATATTACAACAGGCAGTGGAGCTGTTGTACAGTTTAACTAATCTCCTGCCACTACTGTCTGCACTTAAGTGTTCTGAACTGAAAATAATGACAAGCGTGTGGACCATGTAGTGTTTCTGCTAAGTTGGCTGTGAGTGATTAAGGAATGTTTTACCGACCGTCTCTTGCAGGTAAAAGCTCGTAGAGCTCCTTCACCTCTTCATGTTTGGCCTTGCCCTTATCCACGCTCTGTTTTCTCATGTCAGCCATCTCATTACACCACTCCTCAAATTTATGGTTGTCTTGGTCTACCAACCTCTGAAGGAAAGCTGGGAGCCAGGACAGAGAGGGAAAACCATCAGACAACACAGCACGCACCAGGTTGTGTTTTTTTTATTAAAACCTACTGAAATAAATAATGCAGCTTAACTGCTTAAAAGGTATGTTGCTGTTGTTACACACATGCAAAGCAATTTGTGACATTTGTACTACTCACCTGGCACCTCAACATTAGTCATAGAGGGATCTAAGCTCTTCTCTTCTTGGACCTTATACACAAGCATGTATGCATTTCTGGAGCAGTGGTAGCCTTTACTGCACTTCGGCTTTCTTGTCTGGGATTTCACTGTCTCAGCTATGGAGGAAGAAGACCAAGTAACAAGAGAAACAACTTTGACAAAGTGTTTACAGTTATACACATGATGCCGAGGTGGATAAAAGATAGTTCTCTTTAATTCTTTATAAGGACCATTGTCATGGTGACTTGAGCTTTTTAAAAAAACATATTGACTGCGATTAAAAATTTCAGCTAGTTTACAATATGATGTTTTCAATTGTAAAGAACATTAATGTGCATTAAAACAATACTGATTCCTAGAAAATAACATTAGATAGAGTATCTGGATTTCAGGAAGATGGAACTGTACAGCATCCATTTAACACAACTCACCAATGTCCTCCTCAATACCAAGCTGAAGCTTCTTGCCTTCCATCTTCTCGATTTCCTCATCATTGAATTTGTACCAGTCGCCAGTACGAGCATCCTTCACATGGGCTATGTAGTGGCCTGAGTAGGCACTGATTCCCCGATGGATCAGCACTGCACTCAGTTCATAAACACACTTCTGGTCTGGAGAAGGCAAAGCATACACAAACAACAGCATATAATAGAATTATCAGTAATAAATGTCTGCTCTTGCTGGGGGATGACATGTTGCATCATCAGGCAAGCAATGTTTGGCTCAGTAAATACTTGAAATTAAGCAAGCAGTGAATTCAAAGGACTTGGTCTTAGTTGTTAACATGAAAACATGCTGTGATTGTTGAGGGAAAGTGTGAGAATGAGATACAGTGAATAATACTTCTGATACCTTCTTTTCCTTCCAAGAAAGGTCCCATGTCCAGCTGCTCTGGAAAACTTATGAAAGTGTTGAGTTTTTTCTTGTGGCCTGTTTGTCTGAAGAAGATAAGACAGTTCAGTAAAGAATCTGTTCTTAAACTAGCTGGCACAAATGGCATCAGCATTTAAGTAACTAAAATTGGATTTATTTGGTTTTGTTATCATAAACAGAAACTAAACAAGCAACTATTTTGCCTTTCCACAGTCATGTTGCCTGTTTTACTAACGCCATGCCTGTTTACATATGGAAAGCAGTACAAAGTGATGGCTGACCTGTCAAAGACAAAGCGCATGAGCTGCAGGTTAAGGGTTGGAGGAAGGCTGTGCAGTCTGATCCTTCGGGTGGCATTCTGTTTACTCTGACAGCACTCACAGAAGTAGCGGTTCTCCCCATCCAACTTCTCCTCCTTTAAGGTGAGGCACAAGGTAACAATTAGGACAAGGACACAGAAATAGATGCATTACAAGATTATAAAAGACGCAGTAATTTAACACACAAATAAATAGAGTTCTAATTAAAACTGTACAGATTAATTGATCTGAAGTTGTTCTGTTATTACACATGTAAATAAACTGAATCGAAAATATTTTTAGCTTCCTCTTCTGTTAATGACTCACACTTTCTCATGATTATATTAAACACATGTTTTGTGGCATTCTTTCTTCACAGAAACTGAAAGAAACTCTGAAAGTGTGTCGACCAACATTTTGTGCGTCCAGTGCTGCCTTTTCTTCCTTTGTTGTGCCAATTACGCACACACACTGAGTTTGGTAAAGAATAAATTTACCTTTAAGAACTCTGTGACACACTCAGTGAGGTTCTTGTGGCCCTGGATGTTCAACTCCAGCTCATAGAATCTGGACGGCAGTGCAGATGATCGTCCACATTGGTTACACCTAGAAAACATAAGTCAAACCAAATGAACTGCATTTATATTAAATGCATGTATGGTCTAAAGTTAGTTTGTCAGAGCAGTTTTTAAAAAATGAGTTTAGTCCATTTTGTGCAGAAGAAGAGTCACATGGCGCATTAAATGCCCCCTTTGAAGTGAATGTGCACACAGTCTGAGGCAGAAAGCCTGAATTCACGAAGAAAGTTGAAAACCACCTTCGTGAGACTCGCTATGTCTGACTGGGGCTTTAGTTTTTGTTGAGCCGACTTCCACACAGAAAGTCTGACTATGTCAAACTTGCTTAGTAGTACAGCCTTCTGGTATCTACATTGCTCCACTGACATGACAACAACAAGCCTTGCATCTCCCTAAGGAATGTTAAATAAATGTCTGTTAAAGCTAATCTCACCTCTGACTAGTACCACGTCTGATCTAAGTGTGACACCGCCACAGTGTGACTTTAAAAGAAAAAATGCCCGTAAGAAAAAGAACAGAACATCTCTCTGAGCAACAGGAAAACTTCCCCTCTGCAAAAACCTCTCCCTGTCTTCCATATTATTGCATTCTGTGCCTGAGCCAAGTATATGACACAGTCTAAAAGGAACTTGTAAGAAATCCAAATGTAAATGTCCTTTATCCAAACAACTGTTCAGTTTTTATGTGAAAAACAGAAAGGCCAACCTATACAGTTGTCAGTTATGAGCCAAGGCCTGACCCCTCACTCACAATTGTGCATTTCTGTCAGGTTCCCAAGGTGACACACTAAGGCCTAATTTTTACATTAGCAAAGAAGAATTGTGCAACAAGTCATTCGAAATCAGGCAAAGAAGACAGTTTTGACATACAGTTAACACATTTTGTCTATCTGCACCTGACACTACTACCTGTAAAGTCAAACACGACATCGTACAGTAGATTGAATGTCACTGAGAACACTTGGCAGAGCTAGGGTTTGAATGAATAATACATTGTAAGGTGCTTTGGAAACCCTAAGGTCAAAAGATGCCATTGAAGTGTGGAGCATTTACTATTTACTACAGTGTCCTCCAACATTTTTCACAGCAGAGTTGTGTGAATGCTTCCTACCATGGATTAATGTTAGCAGCAGAAACACAGAGGCAGTTAAAGTAATGGTAAACGTAGGGATGCTGGTGTCTGTTGTGGCTATTGTAACAACAGCGGAGTCCAGCCACATTCTTGAAGAGTGTTTTGTAGCAGCATTTGCTAAATTGAGATGATTGCCACAAGACAGTTACAGAATTTGTGCTGTTCACCTGTGAATCAACGGCTGAGCAGATTTACTGAGATTAATGTTGAACTGCATGTTGGAACATGTTCCCTGATGCCCAACCCTAAATGAGGGTAACGACAGACTGCTTGGACACACCCTTTCTGAGCTAATGGTATCACACAGTTAACAAACTGATGCTGTAAAAAGACAGAAAAAAAACTTGTGTCAGGTTTAAGTACTGAGTGGCCTTACACAGTAACATAGGAGAACTGTCCACAGAACTGCAGCTGGATGACATTCTGCAGGTTTGGGTTCTTCTGCTTGGACAGTGTATCCTCCAACAAAGACAAGAACAGCTTTGAAAACTCCTGGGCATCCTGAAAAAAATCAAAGGTTTGAATTAAGTGCTGTGTAGCTAAACCAAGCCTATAATCATTAACGGCCTATTAAACCATTGTTCTTCTGTGGAATTCTGAAATCAGAAAACAAAAACTCTGGTAATTATTACAGAGTTTGGCAAATTGTAGGACTCTGAGTACTGGTAACTTCTGTTGGGTGGCACTTTTATAATCCTTACAAAAAGAAAATTTTCAACACAATTCTCAGAATGAGCAAAATCCACGAGGCTGGAACCCCAGTGAAATAAATAGTTATCTTTCAAACTGTGAAACCAGCTCTTGAGCTCTAAATTGAAGTAGTAGCTTTATGTCTGAATTTACCTGTTGTTGTCCTGTGTCCAGGCCCAGTGCTTTGACCAGCCCTGATGGGTCGATGTACTTTCTGTTGCTATTCTGCAGAAGAGCAAATAAATACTGCAGATGCTCACAGATGGACTGGGGCTCGTAATCTGGGAAAGAACAAAAACAAACAAACAAAAAAACACACACACAACACAGATATCTACTTGTGAGGACAACTGGCATTCATTACATCAAAAAGGTACATTGTCATGCAAGCCTCTGTCACACTTGTCATCACCAAAGTGACCTTTACGTTTGTCATATCATGTCAATCATGTGAAAATATCTGAGACAAACTCAAACTTGCCAACTCCCCCCAGCAACAAATGAATTAAAAAGCAATCTAGGATTTTCAGTTCAGTTGATGCAAAGTACAACTAAATCAAACTGGCAGGGGGTAACATTTTAGGTAATTGGTTTCATTTCTTCATGTATAAAATCTATCTGGACAAATTGTACATCAGTGAAGATTAACAATCTCTCAGTCTGGTTAAATATTTTTAAGTTAAGATTACTCTATTCTAGAAGGGCTTAAACCCAACTATAATCCTCTCAAAAGTGTAAATATTGCTTTATTCCTGATTTGGAGCCTTACGTATAAATGAATGCAAAAGAATCTCCGCTGTAATGACGATGGTGATGATTTGATGAATTCTACTTTTGACTTAGACTTCAACTCCACAACATCCCTAAATCCTTTTTGTAGACATGTTTCACTCATTTGTACTGAGGAAAGAAGAAAGCCCAAGTGTCTACTATTACAGCAGCGAAACCCCAGGATCATATGGCAAGCTGGTGGTATGTGCTCGACTTAGGGCAGGGGTGCCCAATCCTGGTCCTCAAGAGCCCTTATCCAGCATGCTTTAGATGTTTCCCTCTTCCAACACACCTGATTCAAATGATCAGCTCATCATCAAGCTCTGCAGAAGCCTGATAACAATCCTGATCATGTGAACCAGGTGTGTTGGAAGAGAGAAGCATCTAAAACACGCTGGATAGGGGCTCTCGAGGACCAGGATTGGGCACCCCTGACTTAAGATGTATGCACAACCAAGTATTAAAACAAAAGGCAAAAGTTGGCTGAACCATGCTGGCATAAATCACTGAAGAAGCAAGCATGAGGAAGCATCCCAGTATTAAGTTTGCTGTTATACCAGATTTATTGTTGTGTTCCTGTGCTCGCGAATTGTGGCATTGATAGAGGCTCCTACGCAGCTCCAGGTTGTGGAACCACACTTGCAGGAATGTGTTAACATAACATGTTGCACCAAGGTTGGTCAGGCCAACAAATGTGTTCTGGAAAGGGACAGAGACAGACAGAGAGAATGAGAGACATTGGATGAACTGGATTTTTAGAATACTTGACCTTGTGACTACCTAGAGGTAGTCCACCCACAAAAACAGGCAGTGTACTCAGGGACAAACAAAACAAAACAGGTGAGTAAATCATTTTCACTATGAAAGAAATACCTTGTCTCTACGTTCTGAATTTGGGTCATCAATATTGTGGAAAGCATTTTCATCGATCTCCCCCAGCCACGCCTGTTCACCAATACCCACAAGACAGTTAGGATTTCCTTTGCAGTTCCTCCTGGAAAAGCAAGTCACAATTATTAACCCTACTTCCACAATCAATTTCAGCAGTTGCAGTTTTGCACTTCAGCAAAATCAGAATCTGGTCTTCTGAGGTTTTGCAGACAAAGCAACGTAAATTTTGAAACGAGCCTTATATTAGTAGTTAGAAGCCCAAGCAAGCTAAAATTCAGCAACTGTAGGAATTAGTGATGATTATCGTGTATGTCTGAGCAAATCTGTGGCATGTCGAACTGACGAGGGAATCTTTATGACTTTTCACACAAAGTCTACAAATCTACCATACACGCTATGAAGACTTGTCCGCACACAAGGAAACAAAAACAGACGTTTGATGCAGATTAGCATCTCTGTGCGGGCCGGCCTTTACAGCCCTCTACGTAAACATCAAATATACTTTTAATACTGTTGTTTTTGTTCACACATGGCAGCGCAACAGAAGCACATTGATTTTAAAAAATGTTACCACTGTACCTGCAGGTTCCTCTCTTGCAGGCCGGAAGATTGATGCGATATGCTAGCTCGATATGTTCCTGCCTGATGTCTTCTGGTTTCACCGTTTCCACCCAACGCCAAGCCGCTTTCTCAAGCTGTACGCGGGGCGCCATAATCCTACGATGTAACGTTTACCGCAGTCAGATGTGTGATTCGAACAAATCAAGAAAGCAAATGATAAAAGTTCGCCAAGGTTTTCCCACGAATGCTAACATAGCCGGCTAGCAGGAGCTAAGTAAGTTCCTGTAGGTCATAGCCTAGTTCTTACGAAGCAACCTCCCGTTAGCTTTGTGGTGCTGCTTAACCTGACGAGCTAATGTTAGCTTTGTAGTGATCTCACTACTCTGTTGAAAAAAGCATATGAAAACACATCGTAACAACACATACTGCTGAAATACGATCAGTTAAAACACACAATATTTGCAGGATAACGTCAGAAGTAAGAACTAGACTCGTGCTAATGTTAGCTAGCTAGCTCCAATGTAGCTAGCCCGACCGGCAGTGTTAGCAATCATTTTAGCCTGTACTTTCTATTTAACGCTGTCTGACGCTAACGTAACGAGTTTATTGTGTTAAGGTCAAATATTATCGAACCTTTCATGCGTGCAGCTGCTTCACCTAAATATTTATGTATTTTCACATTTTATTCACGGTTTATTTTAGATTTAGCGCCCTTGCGTCAGTTTATAAATAAATTATTTCTCCGCTCAAAATCAACACGACGTCAATCAGTGACGCAGCGACGTCTCTGTCTTGTGAGTGGAGGAAGGAAGCGGAAGACGCGGACGCTGCGCTCAGAGGCCTCCTCTCTGTCCAGGGAACACGAGCCTCGCTTCCAAATTTGCTGTGTGTAGGCTCAGCAATAAAATAACATATTGTGTCAAACGTTCTGTTCACGTCTGACGTGTTTGTGTGAAGGACCAAAATATGCAGCATACATAAACATTACAGTGACAGAGAGCTGCCCAGCCTGCCCTGGTCTACTCTCAATTGGTTTTTATCATCCCACTGTTTTGTGTTGAACAGTTCCCCGATTTTACTCATTTTTCTCTTTCATTTTGTGGTTCTACTTCCTTTAATCTTGCCAATGAGTTTTACCGTGGCTATTCTGTTGAAATAGGTGTGTCATGTGTGTATACTTGAATTTCCTGTGATTCTGTTCACCCATCTCCAGGCTTTTATATACACCATTGCATGTTATTAACTTCTCATTTCTCCTTTAGTTTGTGCTTTGTCCTGTCTGCAGTTATTTGTGTCTGAGGACCTGCACAAATTTGATGTGTCTTTGGTCCCACCAACCTGTGGCTGCTTTCCTTGTCTTTCTCCCCTCCACTGTTGCCAGGTGCTGGCTGATAGGGAATCTTTGGATTTTTATGGTTTTTCAATGTATCAGTTTATAGGGTATTAACATGATTTTTTTAATTATTCAGATTTTTTTATTGTATATAATAGTGTACATTCTTAACCCTAACATTCAGGCTAGTGAGGATGTGTATTATGTGTAATATTTGAGGATTTTAACCTTAACATTAAAATTACCGAGGTTCATTTACATAATAAAGCTAGTCATCTCATCAGCAGCAGGACTCCCCAAAATGATGGGCTGGTCTCAGCGCAGAGTTCAACACAAGCATTATTGGAATAAACTGGCCAAATATTTGAAATAACGTCATTTTTTAATACTCTGTATGTTTAAACAACAGCTTGCATTTAGATAATACAAGGGTACTTCAGAAAGTTCTCGGCCTCACTTGGAAACAGGAGGTGTAACTCCATTTTTGGGGCATAACAATGTACTATAAAGCCTTATATCACTGTCCACAAAAACTCCAGTGTTTATCATTTTTTCTTTGCAAGGAGAGGAAGCTTTGAGCTGGAGTACTGTTGCTTCAGGACAATGCGCCCATTCACACATGCAGACTGTCTTGGGCCAACAGTTCAAAGCCACATTTGGCTGCTTCGAACACTCCCGCCTGTTCTGAGTGCATGTATTTTTGTCGACTGTTTACCGAAAACGGGAGTTACGCCCCTTTCTTGTGGGTGAGCCTGAGAACTTTTAGAAGTACCCTCATAGCTTGTTCATGTCCTGGTCTGCTCTCACATATTGACTGTATATTTTGTATATCCACATTCTGTATAAACACCAATCTAATGATGGTCACTAGTGATGCAGGCACATGGCATACTAGGAGTTTGTTTGCATTAGCTACTGACTGTTGGAATCTGCTCAGCTGTGCCCTGCCATTGAGAAACATATCTGGTACTGCAGTACCACATATCTTCTTACTGCTGCCGATATGAAACATGATCTAGTAGAGGGCTGCAACAACTGAAATCCTCTCCATATCTTTTGTGATATGTAAAAATGTAGAAAAGTGGAGATAATAGCACATTTCAAGGGTTGTGAGGAGAACACATAGTCACACAGAAATCATTACTCAAGCACTCCATTAGAGAGATGCTGTACCTGAAGAGCTGTTAGCCATATGGTTCAGCCATCTAAACATTGTGGCAAGTTTGCTGACTGTGAATGAGATAATCCGATGCAGTATTATCGCTGTGCTGCTTCAGTGGCCTCCGCTGTTCACTGCTACTCAGCACGTGTGTCCTTAAGGTGTATAAATTGAAAACGTGTTAGCTAGAGACAAACAGATGATTAAAATGACTCAACAGCAGACCCAGTTCTGATGGGATATTTCAAGAGAAGCATTACACAGAGCATTTAATCTAAACTAATACAGCCTGTCCTAAAACACCTGCTCATGATGTATGTACATGTTTCTTTTAGCTATAATGAGATCATCAGCCTTCTCTGCACCTCTTAATCAAGGTTTGATGTCTTATAAATTGTTATTATACCATTATATTATGTATCTGAAATGAACTGAGGAACACATGTAACATTTAGGAATCAACTTTGGTCCACTAAACACCACAGCCTCTTCTTTTACCAAATTGACTTTCTTGTATCACATTTATTGTATCAATGGTTATCAGGCACAAAAAGGGTTGTTATTTCCTTTTCATTATTTATTTTTTCTGATTCTAAACAGTAACATCAAAGCTGAATATTTGATGGATGGATGGTCTGTGGGAAATACGAATATTAGTAACATAATGAACAGACCTAGAAAAGGGTCAGCTAACATAGAGATGAAAATAATTAGTCAAATTACACTTTGGAGGAAAAAATAGAAATGAATGGATGACCATTTTTATTACCCAATAATATTTTGTCATTCTTCTGAACAAGTTACAGATCTTCGTTTGTTGGTTGTTCTTGAATATGAAGCCTGTTGCCCTTCGGTTTCACGTTATCGCTGAGATTATAAAAGCGTAGTGTCTGGACTGTTGTTCAGACACCTGAACGCAGCACGGAGCGGCACCGCATGAATGGACGAAGCTCCGCCTCCGCTCGTGGAGAGCAGCAGTCCACCTGAAGCAGCGAGCAGGGCAGACGCTCGGACACCTCCTCCCGGCCTCCGCAGGTAAAAAAAAAAACACCTTTATTACTCTTTAAAGACTAGAGGAAGGAATTTTGTTTTTCTTAAACATGTCTTCGAATGAATAGAATAGAAAAGAATGCCTTTATTGTCGCGGTGTAGCATACGTGCTGCTTTAGTTGGTGCGTGTAAAAAGTTTAAAAGTACAAAAACAGAATATTAAAATAATTAAAAAAGTAAGGAAGCAGGTAGAAATGTACACATATATACATACATATCTGTGTACAAAAAAATCTAAGTATAATGAGATGCATTTGTTCTTTGTATCCAAGAGCTGAATTTAATAACGAATCTTTAAAGTTGAACCCTTAGAGAAGCTAAACTCGTACATTTCAAACACAAACTGTCTTGTGCCCTGATTTCTATGCTGTCTGACGCCAAACTGCATTTATTAGCTTATGGTAGTTATACTTTCAATAGAAAGAAGTTTGCTTCATAAAACCCACTCTGGAGACACTCTTCACTACATAGATAGCATTTCATTTAACATAATGTCAGTTTTAAACATTCTAACTAATAATGTGTAGTGTTTTGGTTTGTGGAATTACTGGGGACACAAATCGCTATCTTAAGTGTGGCTCCATCGTTTTTTCATTTGCGTTCTCTCAGTTCAGAATTTCTAAACAAATGATGGAAGGATTCTGTTTTCCAGTGAGTAGCAGAGTATGAACAAAAGTTTTCATTTTTACTAAATTACAACTGACTAACTTTTATGGAATATATAGCAACATACAAAGTGGTTGTGAAACATTCTGTTGCTGCATTTTATTAAATGTTCCATTCAATAAATCTACACCTCATTGAAACGTTATTTTAGGATGTACTGCCTAATATCGATACGTTTCAACACATGTTTTTGGAAGGCCAGAGGTCACTGGCCTTAAAATGCCAGGATTACAAAACGACCCAATTTCTGTTCTGTCAGGGAATCAGCTGCTAATCTGTTCCTGCAGCAGACACAAAGAAGGAGCACAGGAGATGAGAAGAAGGGAGGGCAAGAGAGATGGCTGGGAAGATTAACTCACCACTGCTATTTACCTCTCTAATCCTCTGCTTTTTTGAATCTTGTGTAACTGATAGGGACAAATGGGCTTTACCCAGAGAGAACTGACCTCAGTCATGGACATGCAACTGTTTATGTAACCAGAACACAAGGGGAAGGTGGGGTCATATCTTAAAGGTTCATAGAACAGGGATGGACTTGAGGTCCTGATCCCAACATCCTCCACGAGAATGTGCCCAAAATTCTTTGTAGTTTTTTAATTAAGAAAAACGTTTAGTTCTTTAGCGATTCAACTGATCCTCACCCTGTCATTTCTATTTTGGTGTTGTGACAACGCCTTTTCAGATAACACACTTGCAAACACAGGTTAGAGGGCATAATTGAAACACATACCTCTTTGTCACAAGAAAAAAAACAATCATGCAGTTTGGCTGTTTCATAGTTTTATTATAGGTGTTGTAAGAACATCACAAAATCTGCTGGCTCAAAAATATTTGTTATACAGCAACTTCAATGATCAGTTTTGGTGATGTAGACAGTTGTGCTAATCAAACTTTCTTAGTGGCATGAGCTCTTAACTTCTCAAGAGTGATTATGACTCCTCTGAGCTCCTCTGAGCCAATTTAAACAGGGCCTATTTGATACACTCAGTAGACTTAACAGTAGAAAAGTCTGAGGAGCTCAGTGCAGATCTGAAAAAGCAAATCATTGACTTGAACATGTCAGGAAAGTCACTTGATCCCAAAATCATCTGTGCGAACAATTGTAAAAGTATAAGGTGCATGGTACAGTTGTGTCTATACCACGATCAGGAAGAAAATACAAACTATCACCTGCTGCTGAGAGACAGTTGGTCAGGATGGTCAAGAGTCAACCAAGAATCAGCAAAAAGCAGCTCTGCAATGAATCAGAAGCTGCAGGAACACAGCTGTCAGTGTCCACAGTCAAGTGTGTTCTACATCCACATGCTGTGTTTGTTTTATCTCCTATAAAATGTAAACAATTTATGCCATCTGTGCTTAAGGAGTCTACGGCAACGTCAGAGCCAAAATGGGGCGGAAGGAGATCATCTGCAGCTGGAAGAAGAGCACCAGTAACATCAAGGAAGTCTTTGACTTCAAGGGGAAAATGGGATCGTAAGTACTGCTGCTGAAAATAAAGACAAACAAGAGAAAGAGAAGGTGGCTCTGTGCTTAAAGGAGAGAAGGACGAGTGTAGCATACGACTGACAACGATCAATGACACGTCTTTGTAGGTTTCAGTTATCATCAGTCTTTTAATAATAGGCTTTTAAGGCAGACGTTGTAGAACAAATTTGACAAAAATCTCATTTGGATAAATGTGATTCAATTTGCATTAGTAGTGACTGTCTCAGTTTGCAAGGGCTCATGAGACCCACAGCTGATGTGAAGTGCCACACTGACCGGTCGAGGCAGATGGCCGCCTTCCCTGAGCCTGGTTCTGTCAGAGGTTTTTTTTCCCTCCCCGTTAAAGGGATTTTTTGGGTCCTTCCCACCGTCGCTGACCACTGCTCATAGAGAATCCAAAAAAGTGCTATGAGATGACATGCTGTGAATTGGCGCTATATAAGATTGAATTGAACTGAATTGAACATGCGGAAGTGCCACATGAGTCCCTGTGATTTTGGTGTGGGCAGGATTGTCATTGGTTTATTTGTGTGTCTACACCAAACTACTGTTTTAAACAGTATCTTTGTCATGCTATGTAAAAACCTTTACAGAATCTTGTTGAAGTCAGGACTCATGAATCATTTTCTGTTGTTAGATGATATCGAGTTTAGATTGCAGGTGGACTTGTGGCATGACTTGTCACAGTATTTTTTCACTACGGGTTAGTATAAACTTGTTTTTCTACTGAAAGCTCTGAGTTTCCTGCTAAGGGACACTCTACAAAGTCTGTATTTTTAGAGTCAGGTTACTTTTCAGAGAAATATGACTCAGATATTGTACAAGGCCTCTGTGATGGCACAGTCAGGAAGGAGCTAGTGAACACCACTATCCCACTACTCTATGGAAAATGTAGCAGTAACTTCTTTTAGTCTCTCTCTCACACGCCCAATTTAATACAACAACAATAATAATAACACAGCACAGATGTTAAGCTACATACCCAGATTTAGAAACTCACGCATGCATGCATACACACGAACTGAGAATGCACAATGCACAATATGTGGTGTTGTTTAAGTGGTGACGAGGCAGGAGTGGGAGAAAGGCTGGTGTACCTCCCACTGCCTTATGTGAGGGGAGCTTGGTGAAATGACAGCTAGCTCGTCCAGACTAATCTCACACACACATGCACAAGGAGAAGACAATCACTTTCCTTTGGACAAATGAGAAACACTGAATCATTTATTCATTATTCATTATTCATTTATAACTCATTTATTAACATTAGGAGGTGTCACCACGAGTAATGTAAGAATATTGGACCAGTTAAGAAAGAAAAGAGGGGGAACCTTAATAATAATAATTTATGAAAGAGTGGTTAGAAAGGGGGCTGCAAGGTGGTGCAGTTGGTAGCACTGTTGCTTCGCAGCAAGAAGGTTGCCGGTTCGCGTCCCGGTGGGGGCACCGGAATTCGTCTGCGTTGAGTTTGCATGTTCTCCCCGTGCAGCGTGGGTTCTCTCCGGGTTCTCCAGTTTCCTCCCACAAGGTCCAAAAACATGTTGAGGTTAATTGGTGATTCTAAATTGTCCGTAGGTGTGAATGTGAGTGTGCTTGGTTGTCTGTTTGTGTAGTCCTGCGATAGACTGGCGACCTGTCCAGGGTGTCCCCTGCCTTCACCCTGAGTCAGCTGGGACAGACTCCAGCCCCCCACGACCCTAATGAGGATTAAGCGGTGTATAGAAAATGGATGGATGGATAGATAATGGATGAATAATACTACTACTAATAATAATAATTCTTCTTCTTATAATAATAATAATAATAATAATATTGAATTATCAAAGAATACAAATGAGTCAATAAAACTGCACAAATATTAATATACCATTAAGGTATTAAGGTTTCACACTCAGTACAATCACCTGCAACCAACAGTTGTTAAGTCAACTGAATGAGCTGTCCTACAGTGTCAAAGCTGCTTAAAGTGCTCTCTCTTTGACTGGCTGTGAATGAATCAGGCTTCTGTTATGTGTGTGTGGCTCCTGAGCACTGACGTCAAAGCAGCAGTGCAGGAACATCCTAGCACCACTTCATTATAGGATTAAGAGTCTGGCTGACTATATTGGTGTATGGGTGTACTGAATGTATATAAAGGGAGGTGGTATGAGCATGTGCAGGTGTGTGTTTATGCAAACATGAGACAGAGATATGGCTCAGTCAACGCATTTGTTACTTCGTAAATCCATCAGAGCTGGACTGTTATTGCTTTGCATTTAGTTTTTAGTTGTAAAATTAAGTAGTAAATGAGCGGGCTTTCTGTGCCATTTTTTAAAACCTTTTTTAAACCTTTTTTTCTTTTTAAAAATATGTTTCAAGGTAGAAAATATCTGCAAAGCAGCCTGTTCACAGGACAGTCAAATTCTCCACTGAAGTTTAAATAATGACTAATTAAAGCCAGAAGATGGGCTGCAGTGATGTTCCCAGATTTTGAAAGCTGATAAGATGATTTTATTTTGCCGAAATGTAAGATTACATATATACCAAATGAAGATTTTGGATCAGAAATTGCGCATTTCTTGTACTAAAACACTGAAAAATACAAGCAGCAGCTGTTGGTATGTTATGAGTCTAATTGAGAACATCAATTACAAAACCACCACAACAAGCGCAGGCCAAGGTAGGGACATTGCATTTATAATGTGTGAGTTTAAGTTCTCCATGTTGGGTTGAGATGTTGCAGGTCAGTATCTCGAGTACAGATGCTCAACTCTGTGGCCAAAATGTCAGATTACACCTTGACTGCCGTCTCAGTGAGCTAAAAAAAAGTTCAAATGTTGATTCCCAGCTAAGACTGTCTGGGTTACATGGCACTGATGTCGAGGCAACCTGGCTTAGAGTGATTTAACACGACATGCTACTGCAGTCTTCAGAGATTTGCTACAAAAGGTTCAGGTCAGGCCTTAATAAAAGGCTGATGGGCATTTTCATAGGTAATAAAACACAATCAAAGCACACTCAAGTAATAAATGCCTTCAATCAGGTTATACAAGTGTATTGACATATACACATGTATTATCATTTGTGAAATACTACAAGCAGTGATACATAATAATTCTAAACTATTTTTAGAATTTAGCAACACAATAAGAAAACTTGATTTAAAAAAAAAAATGGAGATTAGTTCATTACTGACTCAAGGACAAAGCAAATTAACTAAATGTTAAAGCTGATGTTGAACATGCTGCATCTAACAAGCCATTGAATACAGCCATTGCAAATTCAAACTGATGCTGAGTAGAGTACAGGTGACCAGTTGATCACTGGATCAGCATTGCAGGTAGCCAGATATTTTGGATCAGTACAGCTCCCAGAGCTACCACAACTGAGGCTGTGGAGTGAGAGCTCACACATTCAGAATTACATTAAGTCCCATAACTATTTTTAGTATTTGTGCTCAAATCATCCATATTACAAGTATGTGATGTAAGTGTTTACATTTATAGATCTTTCGGAACTGCATGATTTTGATTCTCCTCATCTAGCATACCTCCATGAGTGATGATAATTATATTTAAAGAGGGAACACTGTCAGAAACATGAGCACTTTTCACAGAAACCTTGAAAAATAGCTTTATTTAGTTCAAACCAGCAAGATTGCAGCACTGAAATCTATACTTGGGTGCTAATGGAAACGTATGGAAGTGTCACATTTAAAAATTGAAGTAGCTTCCTAGCTCCCTCGCATCAAAAAGCCTCAAACTATTTTGTTGTGCTACAAGTTGAAGAGTATGAAACAACTCTTAGCCTTTCTTCCCTGAATTTGCTCAGTATTCTGCTAAAAAGAAGATGCCAATGTGTGTGTTACTTACCCTTTGTATAAAGGGTAATTTGCCGTGCCCTGTGCCTGGTTTAGCTCAATGCATCAGTTTTCAAAAATGACAATCTTTAAAGAGACAGTAAAAAAAATAAAAGCAGAACCAAAAAAACGTACCAACAAAAAAAACTACAGCACCACCAGCTGTGGACTAGATGGCCATACAGTGTTGCCCATACAGTTGGAATAAAATATATTTTTTACCTTTTCTCATGAAATGATTGTGACAATGCAATTTATTCTTGATAGATGAAGTGCATCTCTTCTCAAAACTTTATAATTATTACAATATATGCCCAATACATATCACAGTAAAAATTAAACCACAGTTAACTTTTGCAAACTGTGCATTAACAATCAATTAATCAGCTAAATTGGGAGTACTGAAAAATAGGATGAAGGGTTCAATTTTTCAATCTTGGTCTCTTTAACAGGAAACACATATTCGAGGGAATTTCGTGCATTAGGATGTCCAATATCACTCTTTCAAATCTCATTCAGTCACTAGTATTGAATATGGCCACCCCTGACATGGATCAATGCATTAAGACATCGTGGCATACTGTCTACAAACTTGTTGATGGTGTCAATGGGCAGGACGTCCCACTCTTCAGTCAGATCCCAAAGTCAGAATTTGTTTCACCTGATAACTGGGACTCAGTATGTAATCATTGCACCTGATCAAAAGGGATTACTGATGTGTGTAAATAGGAATAAATAAGAGGAATGTGTCTGAAATCAAGAAATATTCTAACTCTATGGGCAACAGTGTATACATATATAGATTATATATATATATATATGTATGTATGTATATATATGTGTGTGTGTGTGTGTGTGTGTGCGCGCGCGTGTGTAACAATAGAGATAGAAAATAACAGAGACATGAGAAAATAATACTAACATTAAATTACTTGTTGTTAACATTTGTTGCTTGTTGTTTTTCTTTCTAAATGAACTGTCAGTATTGATAATTGATGCCTTTCATCCTGAACAGGATGGGGTTAAAGAATACTCCAATATATGTTGTTTTTTTCAATATGTAATGTACAGATTTTGAAAGCAGTATTTATTGTTATCCTAATTTAGATGCATAATTAATAAAATGTGAAGACTGACCTTAACTACACAACAGAGGTATATGTTCTATATTAGAATCAAAGGGGTTTTATAGCACTACAATAAATGTTGGCTCCTACAACAAATGATTACCACCAGTTTTTAAACCTTTAAGAGAAGAAGCTTTATTGTCATCGTACAAGAAACACAACAGAATTTTGTTTGACATCATCTTTGCAGCAGCTAATATGGTCACAAGAAAAAAAAAAAAGCTAAAAGATGATAGAAATAATAAAACACTAATAAAATCTAAAATCTAAAATAAACGCTCTATTCGAAGTGCAAAAGAGCATTTGTTAGGATGAGTCCGTAAACTGGGAGTGTCATGGTTCCTGCAGCAGTCTCTTCACAGCCATGGGGAAAAAGCTCTGTTTTAGTCTGTTGGTGTGGGCTGTCATGACTGTCAGAGTCTGCCAGAGGAGAGGCTGGTAAATAGTGTCCTGGGTGGGCGGGGTCATCGGATCTTTGTGGCTCGTCGGATGAGACGACGCAAGTACATCTCTTTATGTAACCGACTAGGATTTTTATTTTTGTGATTTCACACCATACATAAGTTTTCACTTCGTCTTGAGCGGGGAAGGTAACTGAACATTTTTAAATGTGGCAAATGTAAACAACAGAAGCAAAACAGACCTCTAACTAAAGTGTTACACTTTAAGTCTGAGGAACCTACTTCTCAGACTTCTCATTGGCTTGCAGACCTGAGGTTCTTCTATGTGAAGTGTGCAATTAAATGCTTTCTTTCCGTAACATTTTGTATCTGCTGAGTGGAGGAGTATGTGCAGATAATGGTCTCCGATTTGTGAGTAAGTGAGAGGACTGCAAGAAGCAGTGGAATAGTGAAGCACAATAAAACTACTTCTCTGAACACTTGATGATGAAATGCAAACAACAAATAAAAAAAGCTGTATCTATTATAGTTGGAAATATCTAAGCCTGTCTGAGCACTGGTCTTTGTAATTATTCTAACTTTATTTTTATTTCTTTGCTGTTTTTGTGCAGGGGGTCTTTTTCAGAGGTTTTCATGGTGAGAGAGAAGAAAACAGGGGAACTGTATGCCCTGAAATGTCTGAAGAAAAAACACCTTGCTTATAGCAACCTGGAAAATGAAATCAAAGTGCTGAGGAGGTAAAACACGCACACTTGCACACACATTCATGCTACCGATTTCCATTAGATTTTAGGCAGCAGAAAGTAGTGCAACAGCAGTTCTACTCCACATAAAATCAGTGTTGACTTTCTCCTTCAATGTCTGTTATTTTACATGTAGTGACTTCTTAACGTATCATAAAAACAGCCGACTCCATGTTCCCAAGGCAGCATCTGCAACATTATAAACAGGCAATATTCAGCACAAAGGACAGCAAAGACCCCTTATTCTGTTTTTAATATTTCAGAATAAACCATGAGAATGTGGTAGGACTGGAGGACTTCTATGAGAGCCGGACACACTACTACCTGGTCATGCAACTGTAAGTGGACTCATTAGTATCACATTGCCCCCAAACTAGCACCTTAAAATAATGCAGTAATGGCAAAGGGTCTCATACTGACTGCAATAAAAGTTTACAATAACATGTGGTCATTGTATAATGTAAATGTGCTTCTTCCTTTAGTAATATGTTTTCTCCCCTTTAATTTACTCTCAAGTTATGGTAAAGTTAAAAACATCCCAGAAAAATAGCAGTTACAGGATCCCATACATAATCAAAAACAATTATAAGAAGTTAAAAATCATCTTTGTGTGTGTGTGTGTGTGTGTGTGTGTGTGTGCAGGGTGTCAGGCGGGGAGCTGTTTGATCGCATTATAGACAAGGGAGTTTATACAGAGAAGGATGCTAGCAAAGTGATCAACCAGGTGCTGCAGGCCGTCAGCTACCTGCACAAAAACAGCATTGTGCACAGGGACCTTAAGGTAAGACTCACAGTCACACTATGGAAAATGCCCAAAGTTGCCCATGTTCACACATTCGTTAACCTGTTCATGCTTTTATTACATTTTAGCGTCAAATTATTGTCAAGAAAACATGTATCGTTGCCAAAATGACACCATCATAAAATTTGACCTTTTTACAGCTTACAATTGGTCAACATGGCATCAGCTAGTGCACATATCCTGCGTGACATCTACTCCCAATGCATCTGAATGAGTCAAAAAAATGTACAAATGGATATTATCCAGGTAGGAGTTGTATGATAACTGTTCACACCTCTCTCTCTTTCTTTTTCTCTCTCTCCTGCTCTTTGAGCAGCCTGAGAATCTGCTGTACTACAACACAGATGAAAATGCTAAGATCATGGTGAGCGACTTTGGTCTGTCGAAGACGTTGGAGCATGGTGTAATGTCTACAGCCTGTGGTACACCTGGATATGTTGGTGAGTTAAAGGTCAAGGGCATGCACATATTGTGAAAGTTACTTTAAGAGGAATCATTAAGTTCCAATATACAGTGTGTATGCTAGTCCAGTATTTATATCAGAGCAAATATGAGCTACTATATGGTATATACCTATAAGTGAGTATACCCCGGTGTAATATCAAATGTAAAAGTTTAAAATTCAAAGTTGTATCACCTTATTGGCCCTCTAAATTGAGCAGTAGATATTTATTTTCATTTAGATACACTCTACTAAAAATAAAGGCCCCACAAAAGAAAAAGTCAAAACATCTTTAATTACCGTCTTTCAGTTTTTTAAAATTACTTTAAACGTTCACCTTAATTTTTGATGACCGATTCAAGCCACCTCAGCATGGAGGGTATCGATGTAGCACAAATTTCTGAAGAGATATTCTGTCCTTCTTCAGAGACTATTTATAGCAACAAGCTTAGCCAGGTCATAGTTTTCACTTTGTTCTACTTTAGAAAGTGTTATGTGACTTTAGCAGTGTACTTTGCATCGCTATCGTGCTGGGATATTCCTCCTTTGCCAAGCTTCTGCAGACTGAGAAGCATCTTGTCAGCTAATATTTTGATATATCCACAGGCATCCATGGTGCTGAACAGCATTTCCACTCATGCAACCATATATCATCACACTTTCACCTTTGTGCTTTACTGGTTGGACTATGCAATAACATTTCATCTGGTAATTTCGTGCTGAAGTGCAGGCACTTTTCTTTGATGTTGTCCATAGAGGATAACATAATGCACCGGCCTTCACGATGTCTGAGCTGACACAGAGACTGATTTGCATTGACAACCCCTGTGCCAAGTATGAAGCACAATTACTGTATCTTTTCTATCTTAGTGAAGACTTATAATCAGAATTCCTTTGGCAACGCTTTTTCATGTGGAGCCATGATGCTGACACATCCCGAAGGACCAAGGTTGAGGAAGTCCTGCTGATCATTTTTTAACCATGGCTCTGCAATGAGGTTATTTGGAAATCACATGTGTACTCCATTTTGTTTCAGTGGTCACAGATTTTTTAACTTACGTGTCACTTTTAGTGTCACAGGTGTATTTTTGCGTTAGGTTTACTACTTTGGGGGGCAGTATTCCTATATAGTCTTTCTGCTATATAGTGTTTGCTTTCATTATTCACAAGAAGAAATAATCTGTTGTTCTACTTTGGAATAATTCAGTTATCATTTGACTCCTCAGTGATATTACACAGGACAGTTTTCTCACTTCTGGTGTATATGCAAGTGTATCAAATGCCACACAAATCAAATCACATGTTCATGCAGACATTACCACAAGTTGAATTAGATTTTTGATTATTTATATACAAACTCAAAAAGAATTAGAAGTAATATTGCAATTACAGTTTATAGCTTAAATCGCCAATGAAACATGAGTTACACATTTGTTTAAGTATTTTCTACCCATGCAGAAACTAAGGGTTTCAAGACTAAATGATCTTGTTATTTCCAGAACATGTTTAACTTTATGTAGTTAGAGTAATCTTGAATTGTCATTTTCACAGTGTAATCATGCAATTACCGTTCTGCAGCTGGACATCAATGGTAGAATTATTTAAATTTTAATTGTGTTTGTCCTTTCTCTGCAATGTCCTTCTACAGCACCTGAAGTTTTGGCTCAGAAACCCTACAGCAAAACAGTGGACTGCTGGTCCATTGGCGTTATCACTTACATTCTGTAAGTATAGTTCTGTTCTCTAACAATAACATAGCACTTTATATATTATATACTGATCATTGCTGGAGAACTGAGACAATCCATTAGTTCTGGAGACTGTCAGTAATATCCTAAATATCAGAAACATATGTCTAATGCATCATTTGTGGATACAAAGAAATACAGTAAATACTATAGCACTTTCTGAGAAATCCTCATTTTTCCATCAGCTGTGGAATGGTCCGTTAGCCTCAGGGTTTAAAGGAAGCTTTACACCAAGTTTGCGAAACTAGGTTTATCGCACATTTATAACTCTTTGTTGCTATAATCCGAAGCATAATACTTGATCATTGCTGCTGACCCGAAGCTGATCCAAAATATTGACTGATAAAAGGTGTATGTAAAGGGTTTGCTGAGTTAACTTTGTTTGCTGCAGGCTCTCTGGCTACCCTCCGTTCTTTGAAGAGAATGAAACTCGTCTGTTTTCAAAGATTATGAGGGCTGAGTACGCCTTTCATTCACCCTTCTGGGATGACATCTCTGAGTCAGGTATGAAAACAATAGAAAGCTCTTCACCACTCAGCCCTCAACAATGACCCTCTTTTACTGTTTGATTCATTTCTCTTCAGTGCAAATGACTTGGACTTGTGTCAGTTAAATTTCACAAATTAGGACTGGAAATTGTTGAGCAACTGTAGCGATCTTTGCAATAAGTTTAATTTTTGAGTGACTAGTTTTCTATTTGTTCTGTGACTTTGTAACTTAATTCATTTGTTTTTGAAAGATACATCAAAGCATATTGCACTGTTGAACTGTTTAAATGGGTCCGTTGAAAGCAAGAACTTTAGGTCAGCATGGGGCTGCACGGTGTCTCGGTGGTTAGCACCATCGCCTCACAGCTAGATTTGCGTTTGCGTCCTGGTTAGGACGCCTGCATGTTCTCTCTGTGCAGCGTGGGTTCTCTCTGGGTTCTCTGGCTTCCTCCCACAGTCCAAAAACATGCTGAGATGAATTGGTGATTCTAAATTGTCTGTTGGTGTGAATGTGAGTGGGCTTGTTTGTCTTTCTGTGTAGCCCTGGGATAAACTGGCGACCTGTCCAGTGAGGATTAAGGGATGTATAGATAATGGATGTATGGATAGGTCAGCATTATATTTCTATACTGTTATTTGGCAGTTTTATTATAAGTCGTGAAACTTGCTCCGTGACTTGGTTCTAAAGACGTACATCGGCTCTAGATGTTTCACAAAATCTGACCAAAATAGTGTCTATACTTAGTAGCTAAGTATAAAGTAGGATTTGTTCATATAGTCCAAGAGATTAACCAGAAATAGACCAGCATACTGACATCATCTCCAGTTACTAGTTTGACCTGCTGGATTAGGTCAGATGTAATTACTACATATACTAAATGGTCAAGGGCAGTTCTCACTTGCCTATGGCATTAAATTATTTGGCATTAACTGCATTACGTTACAGACACTGTTGCATTACTAAACCCCACCAGATTGTAGGAAGATATAGCATATAGAAATGGCCAAGGCCTGAGACATTAGGATGGCACAAAGAAATATTTTTTTAAATGCCATATTGAGAGTGAAGAAGCAATACAATTATATATAATATATCAAAAGAAGGCAACAGGTACGTTGTGGGTTTGGTCAGTCGGAGCAGTGCATTGTGGTAGATGACTTTTAGCTTGAAACTGAAATAACGTGTTACACAAAACAGTATTGAAGGGTTGAGAATAGCCTGTTTAACATTAAAATTATATAAATTTTTAAATTGTTTTTACTGTTCATCCTAAATTGTGAAGTTCTTTACTACATTAAACAATTTATACAGAGTTTCTTATTTTTAAACTATGGACTGTCATAGTGGCCTTGCTCCGGTTAAATAAAAATAGACTGTCCTTGAATGCTTGGATTATCATCCCGCATTTGACTCCTGTTTTAGAATGCCTTAGAGAAAAACATTTTTTCTTGAGCTGGATGTTTCTCTTTTGCTCTCATTTAAGTTATTATTTTTTATTTTTTTTGCTTTCTTTTAAAATGTCTAAACTTATTTGTAATACATTTTTTATTACTGGTTTTTGGATGCTTGTTTCATGTTTTGTAATGGGGCTGCATTCACCTTCAGGACAATATTATTAAGCATAACAGTAGCAACTAAGACACTGACTGAGCCCATACTAATACTAGGTAGAGCCTTCTTTGCTCTCAACACCCTCTGTTCATGGTGTCAGGGATTATACAAAACATTGGAAACTTTCATCTGAGATTCGGCTCCATGTTGACATGATAGTATTACACAGTTTCTGTAGACTGGTTGGCAGCACATTCATGCTGTAGATCTCCTATTCTACCACATCTCAAAGTGTTCTACTGGATTCAGACCTGCTGACTGGGGAGGCCACTGAACTCACTCTCATGTTCATGAAACCAGTTTGAGACAACAATTACTTTGTACCAGTGTTGGTGGTAAATATAGCAGTTCTTGGCTGATATGAGAGGAACCTGAAGTGGTTAGTCCTCTAACCTCTCTCATCAACAAGCTGTTTCAATCTGCAGACCTGCTGCTCACTGCGTAGTTTTTCATTTTCATTATTTTGCATCTGCCTCCAACAGTACACTCAGTGAGATCACATTTGTCCCCTCATTCGGATTTTTGGTGCAAACATAAACTGAAGCGCCTGACATGTATCTGCAGGTATCAGTGCTACACTGCTGCCATACGATTGGCTGATTGAATAATTGCATGAATAAGCAGGTGCATAGGTTTTCCTAATAGAGGGCTTGATGAGTTTATATTTTGAGGGTTTTGTTAATAGTTTGTGTATCTGTAAGACGGAACATGTGTAATGTTACACTCGGGTATCAATAATACAGCATTACCAGCATTGTATGGTTGCATCAGATCAGTGAAGTGAGCCTGTTACTGGTGGGTAACAGATGTCCATGTCATGTGTCAACAGCCAAAGACTTCATCAGGAATATGATGGAGAAGAACCCCACAAAGCGCTTCACCACTGAACAGGCGCTCAGACATCCCTGGTTAGTCCTTCTCTCTGGCACACAACCATACACGCCTGCACGTGCATTTTTTGGTCTTATTTTTTTGTATTTTTTCAACACTTTGTCTTTTACTGAATTGCAGGATTGCTGAAGATACAGCTAAAGACTTAGACATTTATCAATCTGTCTGTGAACAGATGGAGAGAAACTTTGCCAAATCTAAATGGAAGGTAAGTGAGACAACTGTTGGCACCAACATAAGCTGAGCGAACCGCTCAAAATACAAACACAAAAAGTTTTATGGCCATAAATTAGAAAATATGAGCAAAATACTGAGAATATTGGCAAATTGCAAAAAAAGTGGATTATGCCACAGAATTGTTTAAGAGTCTTTCATGCACAATTTAGTATCATTCATTCCAATTGACCACAGCTGCTGTTCTTTATAAAGGAAAAAAACAAACGAATTTTCCAGTTTGCTTTAAAGCCTGCAGTAGAGCATGTTTACTACTAAAAAGATGATGACTGGGTCAATCAAAGTTACAGGGACTTAAGCTAAAGTGGTGCACAAAGGAGCACAAGGTTCAAATACAGTGTCAAATCTCTTTATGTTTTGTCAAACTCTGTATGGACAGTTTAAGTAGCACTGTCATTGCATTAGATATTTTGACATTTAATTATATCATTAGCAAGTTTCCAAACTGTACCAGTTAACTCAAAGGCAGCATCAGAGTAATCATCTTTCTTTGTGTGTTCATCTCCAACAGCAAGCCTTCAATGCAACCTCAGTAATCCACCACATGAAGAAACTGCATTTATCCCAAAATGAGACCACCCCGTCCCCCACCTCCATGCCCAACATTATAGTACATACGTCCTCTCCGAATGACTTGGAGCCACCCTGCCATAATGAGGATGACCCCCTTGACCCCAATGGGAATCCTGTCCATGCTGCCAGTCATCTTTCCTGCTACAAGTCTGAGTCGAGCAGAGGTGTCTGTCAACCACTGAAAGCAAGTCATAGCGAACCTGGCAACCCCCTTACCATTGATGAGTCAAGAGAAGTTCATAACTTCCATTTGGAGAGTGATGCTGCATCCGAAAGGTGAGAACTGCTGCTTTGTTCCAACTGCTGGAAAAGTTTACATGTCATATGGTCCAGAAAACTAAGAAAAGCATGATACAACACTAGTAATTTAGATATGGAGCGACAGTGCTTCGTCTAGGATTTTTTTTTCAGCAGCGGGGGCAGTTATATAATTCCTGTTTCTGCTGATTTTTTAATTTAGGAATTTAATTTCACTAAAAACATTTAATTGATATATATTGTTGTGCAACTGTTGCAAAACAATTCCCCTGTGGGAATCATTAAAGTTTTTTTTTTTTAGTCTTGTTCATTCTCAAGATATACATGCAGCCAGAGAAAATCACCTGTTTTGTCATCAGCATGTTATTGTTCATCTTCATGTTATTCTAATGGATCCTGTTTGTGTGATGTGCTGCAGCCTGGACGCTGTGGCTCAGAGGACGGACCAGCCGCTTCAGTCTGGAGTGTGTTCTGTCATGTGATGGACTAACTATCCTGAGATGAATTCTATGCAGGTAAACAGGCCTTTCTCCATTTAAATTTAAAAGCAGACGATGCAAATTCCTGTCTTATACTTGCCTGTAACTGATAACACGTTTTTAAAAACCTTTCAAAACTTTTTTCCAGGTTGTTTTTTGAGTGGATTGTGCTCAGTGGCCTCCCTCTCTGTCCCAACCGCTGCTCAGTTTTCTCATTTCTGTTGTGGTACTCTGCTGAAGAAAAACCACCCTCATGTACAGACGTACATGGAGGACACAAAAAAAGTGGAATGACTATGAACGTCGCAGGAAAACTGACAAAAGCAGAAATTCATCATTTCAAGTTCATACACTTATATTTGATGACATTTATTTTCTCAAGAATATTATTTATTGTGTATTACTGTCAACAACATGTAACTAACTTATTGAAATGTATTTGTTTTGATTAGACTTTGGTGTTATGTAATGTGTGAGCTGATATCTGTTTCTTTTTTTTTTTGTTCTATTTTGACTGACATGGCTGAACTTTGAATTCTGATCACTTCAGAGTAATGCCATTTGTATAGGTTGTATATCTTTATAAAGATACGTATTTAATTTTGAAGTCTGCCACTATAAAAAGATGTGGGAATGTACCTTTAACTGTAGGAAGAGTTTTGGTCGTGTATTTTTATTTTGCCAATCATGTCTATGCTGATGGATTTTAGTCCAATTTCCACTTTTCAGAAAGATGAGAGATTCAAGATGTACTTTTTCTTCATGAGATTAAACTTTGTTTTGAGGCGGAGTGATGGACATACAGCGGTGAGGTCTTGCTCTGTGTTTTCTCTGATATGTCCATAAACTGTTCTCTTGTTAAACAACTGAACTGATCAAGTGCCACAAGCTGTGTTAAGATGCTGTCAACACTAGTGATATCACTGATGATTCTGAAATCACAAATTTAGTGAAATATATGCTTTTTTTTTGTATTATTTTCTCAATAAATATGCAGTAACTAGTCTTCCTGCTTCTTCTTGTGTTGATTAAGCAGCTGTAGTGCCATGCTGGTCTCTCCCATGAAGACTGAAAACACAAATGAAAGTACTAACAGGCTTTATTTAAATACTGCACAAACATCAGATGCAAAACAGAAAATAAATAATGTAACATTCACCTTTTCTCCAGTTCTGAAAACTACACTAAAAACTGTAGTGCAATGTTCATTGAGGAATGTGTTGCTGCTGACAGATAAGAGTTTGTGTTGGCTATTTGCATAGCTGTCAGAAAGCGAGAAGCTGAGGCATTTTTCAAGATAAAATGTGAAATGTTCAAAATGGCACAATACTTATAGTGGCATGTATATTACTGATAAAGTCGTAGTGATTTCTAAAGGAAACCAAAAATACATCACTGGCCCATTTTCACATTGTACTGTAAACTTTTTAGATTTTTTCCTGTGAGGCTGTTCATTCAGGTCTTTCAAGTTGCATTTACTGAATCCTCTTGACTTAAAAACCTGCTCATACATTGCTTGTTCGAGTCTGATGAATTCCAACTGTTCATGGGGAGCTGTGATTTGTGAAATTTGACTGTTGACATAATCAACCCCCCAAAATGACCATATTCACACGTTTCACTCCTTTTGAGTTCAGTTCCGCTACCAGCCATTGTCCTCACATAGTGTTGTACTGTGACAATTATTGAATTACCCTCTAAAGACACTTTTCACAAGCAATGCAGTCGGTGATGTGATACTATAAGAGAGATTGTTATAGACTGTAGTAGATGATGTTACACTGTCAAGAGAAGTTCTGTGCCAATAAAATGACAATAATATGTTGTATCAGTTACAAACAAAACTGACAAACTGTCAGTAAACTAGCAGCCAGGACGATGATATTATTCATTTTGAATTAATCTTATTTAAATCATATGTAAACATCCTGCAGATTGAGACATCATGATTTCAAATAAATGTTTGTTCCCCAAGGAAAGACAGACTGTCTCCACTTCAGGCGTAATACATCAGGCCTACATCACTAATGAAATTTGACTTGTACCAAAGAGAAATTTCTGAGAAGGAAAATTGACAGTGACAGTCTGTGAGGTGTTGTAGCGACATCTGCACATGTAGTCTGGCATGATGACTCTCAGCCCTGGCAGGTGCTGAGATCATGGGCTTTCTTCCGAAGTTTTGCTAAAAGGTCTTTAAGTTTGGCATCAAGTCCTTCAAGCTTTGTTGACTTCTGTAGGATTTCGTCCTGCAGCCCTCTGAGGGAATCTGCTTTTCCTGGAGAAAGATAAAAGGACATGAAGTGAATTGAAGTGCTGTAGTCTAACTTATACAGAGCTTGCACAAAAGACACCATTGTCATCTCCTCTTTCTGAGCATTTGGACTTTTTGTTGACCTTTGTCAATTTGTGCTTTGCAACTGGGACACATGATGTTTTTTTTTTTTTTTTTTTAGGGCTTTTAACATAAAAAAAACTATCTTATTAACTCTGAATGTTTCTGTTTAGGAACAAAGAGAAAATAATTGAATTGTCCCTACAGTTTCCCTACTAGATGCTGATTTCTGGCAGTACATGGAAGACTAATCTGAGCTATATTCATCTTGAATCAGGAAGTACCCTGAAAGTTACAAGACTGAAAATCCTCCTTTTCTCACAGGACTTAATATAATCGTAATGGATCATTTGAGAATGCTTAGTAAAGGAAAAACAGACTTGTAGTGGTGTGATTTTGCTGGATTACCTTCTAGGGCGTTCATCATGTTTTCAGTGGTGTTAGCCAGAGCTCCGGCATCCTGCTTCAGCTTTGCCAGTCGATCCCCCAGTGGCCCTGGCTCTACACCTGTCCCAGGTGGACCTTCAGCTTTAAGACGATCTAGCTGCTCCTCTAAAGCCAACAGGTCCTACAAACACATATTAGTATTAATACATATATGAAGGCATTCAGCTAACGACATACAGTAGGGCGCAAAGGTTTTAGGCACTTGCCAACAGAAAAGTGTCAGATTGCTCCTAAATTCATTCTGCAGCAGGACAGTGAGCACAGCCAGAATGTGGCAAGCCCTTTTTAACATAACAGTCTGCAATGCTTTCTTACAAACAGGCAAATTATGTTTAGAATAAGTCAAATTTTGACTTAAAGATCTGCCAGTAAGCATTGGCCACTGAAGGAAAATAAAATAAACATCTGTAATTCTATTTTGCCTATGAAAATGTGAATTATCTGAAATTACATTTGGGGGAGTCGAAACTCAAATTGAAGGTCATTCACATGAGTCCAAGCAAATGTTAAAAAGGCTTGCCTTGGCTCGAGTCAAAAAACTACTTCAGCTTCACAAAAAACAAGTCGTGACCCGATGATCTGAGCCGAACATAGTCCTGATCTCAACATCATGGAGTCGGTCTGGGATTAAATGAAGAGACAGAAGAACTGCGGCAGCCTCTCCAAGATGCTAAAAATGTTCCCACATCAAATCCTTTTGCAGGTAATTTCCAAAGACTCAACCAACATACAAACATTTTTACTTGAAATGTACCACAAAAAGACCATCGCTGTTTTGTTTAAGAATTAGAAACATAACATGACTTTGATATTGACAGCTTCATATCTTTATAGCACATGTAGTACATACAGCCATTACTCCAAGCCCTGGTTCTAAACAAACCACTTGTGAAGGCAACTGCTCATATTTCAACCTGCTACATCAGGTCTCTCACCTCCTTTGCAGCATCTGCTTCATCTTCTGCTTTGTCTGCATTATCCTGTGCATCCTTGGTCTGTTGGTCTGCTTTGTTCAGCACATCTTTGAGCTCGTCCAATTGGGGTTTCATTGGTTTTACTAGTTTTGAGACATCATCCAAAGCCTTCTCTGCTGGTTTAAGTTGCTCTTTGGCCTGGACGGATAGAACAACACAAACACTAGCACTTTAATTTGAATAAAAATGCCATAGTGTCATCTGCTGTTTCATATATCCATGCTTCCTACCTTAGTCAGGTTTTTTCCCAGGTTGTCTATGAGATCCATGCTGTCCTGCAGGTTTTCCTCCAGGTTAGAGAGGAGGCCATCGGTTGAGTCGAAGCCTGCAATCAGCCCGTCTACGTCAGCCTTCACTCCCAGTGCCTTGTCCCTGGGAATGTGCAACAAGATTAACATCCTTACATCCTACTCTTGAATCAATATTTTCCTTTAGAATGTGAATATTCTGTATAAACTGCACTGACACCTGCCAAGATCTGATCCTACCATCCAATCCTACCATGTGTTTTCTCTTATACAGATAACTTATATGGAGATTGCCTGTTGGGTGGCTTGATAATACAGTGGTTAGCACTGATTCCTCCCTGGACCTTTGAAAGTCCTGGGTTCAAATCTTGGCCTGGGAGGAGTTTGCATGTTCTCTCTGTGCCTGTGTGAGTTTTCCTCCCACAGTCCAACAACATGCTGAGATTAAATGGTGATTCTAAATTGTTCGTAGGTGTGAATGTGAGTGTGCTTGGTTGTCTCTCTGTTGCCCTGCGATAGACTGGCGACCTGTTTCACAGTGCAGTCATACCAGCTGTCGATTAAGGATAACGAGCGTACTTGCATGAAACATGGAGCATTTTGATTTGATTTCATTTTATTTTAACCTTGGAATGAACTACACCGATATCCTGCGATCTCTTGCGATGAAACACCGTGTGACAACTATGTCATTCCCACACATTAATAACGCGTGGCCACGATTTACTAATGCGTGGGAACGAGTTATTTTTATTTCTTATCAATGTCACCAGACGGGCTCCGTACAAAAAAATAAAAAATAAATAAAACAAAAAAATCCTTACAAAAAGCATGTAGAGCTAGAATCGTTTTTAACAAACTAGAATAATCTTTACCAGATACTATACTGCAAGAAGTTGTGAAAAAGTGTTGAGGGTACAGGACAAAAGGCTTTGATTAGAAGAGTGGTCAATGTTTGTAGGTTATTAAAAGAAAAAAAAAAGTTGTGGTATGTACAGATGCTGTAAATGTGCAAAGCTGTTTGGTGTTTATTGTGTGAGGGCCTACCTGGCATCCTGGGCCTCCTCCAGCAGTTTCCTGGCAGTGTCCAGCTGCGGCTTGGTATCCTTCAGCACAGCTGTGATATCTGGTGGATAGGCTGGCAGATTCTTCAACTCCTCCAGCTTCCTCTTCAAATCATCTATGTGGAGGGGCAGTTTGGCTTTCAGGATCTCATTGCTCACCTCCTGGATGTGCGTCAGGTTGGAAGACGGATCTGGACACATAGAAATAGGAACAGTTGAACCATAACCAAGGAGTGCCTGACCATTACATTACATAAATTCATGCAAAGGTATTCCAGACGCCAAATGAAACTTCATGAAACTGTCTGTACCTGATAGGAAGTCTTTTAGTGCTTTCACAACTTCGCGTGTGTCTTTTAACTCATCCTGTAGCTCATCTCTGGCCTGCTTCGTCTTCTTGGACAACTTCTCTGCAGACTGTTTCACCTGATTGGCTGTCTCCTGTGTTTTCTCGAGCTGTGATGAAATGAAATTGAACAAAGGATTTAAAACCTGTAAACTGTTGAAAAACAATCTTTTAAAATCTTCAAGAAATGTAAAATTGATTGTGCTTTAGCAACAGACATTCAGTGATGTGCCTGTGGAGCTGACAGAGGGAATGTGTACCTTCTCTGCGGCCTCAGTGATCTTCCCACTGAGCTTGTCTAGTCGGTCCTTCACATCCTTTGCATCAGTGTTTGCCCTTTCGCTCAGAGGCAGAGCACCTATACACTTTTCCCCCTTCTTACAAGGTGGGGTTCCCTTTGGTGGACACAAGTCTCCACCCTCACACTGGAGAGGGGTGCAGGGCTTTGAGCGGACACTACCACACACCTGAAATAGAGAGTGACAAATACTGTGAGTGCAGAACAATCTAAGAATTCCCCAAAACAAAAATGATGCCTAATTTTCCATCCTGTGCTTTGCTTTGCAAAAAACTATCCACCTATACCAATTAATTTGTCTTGCAGTGGGTGGAGCCCAAAAACTGCAATGTTGAATGTTTGAATGCTATAGTTTTCAGTTTAAACACAGTTACCAAACACAATGCCATATAATGTGCAGTGAACATTTGAGTCCACAGAAGATGAGCCCAAATGTTGTGACTGTCTGAACTTTGCTCTCGTTCTACAGTTGGTCATGCCAAACCACTTGTATCAACACATAAAAATCGATCAGGGAGATTCCTGTAAAATTGGAACATTTATGCTCTCCTGATGATGAACCCCTTCCACCTTGATAGGTTATGAACCCTCCCGACTGCAGCCTTCACAAGAAACCAGTTTGCACACAAGGTTAAAAGATTTTGGTAAAAGTTAAGTTCATGCTAAAAGGCACAAATTAATTGTCGTAGTACTACCCAAAATATGCAAACATTTCACTTAATTCTTTTATGTGTTTTTTCTTTAAAGAAAGAAAATAAATGTAGCATAGATGCATTTTTTTTTATTATTTTTTTCTTTTCTTTTTTTTTTCTCTTCCAAATAACAGAACAGTTACATTTAGACTAAATTCAAATAACAACTGATCCCTTTATATGCTACAAATCAAAAGATGTTTCAAGGTGAAACACTAATTAGAGTTTTCATTATGTCACAAAACAGAACACAAACTGGTCCTGTGTTACTAAAGTGAGGTCAGCTCTGGTAGGTACCTCTTTGGCAACAGGAGTAAGGTCAGGTTGGGAGGCCATGCTTTGGTTTAGTTCGTCCAGATCTCTTGTGTTTGCTGGCTGTACTTCGTTCTGAATGTCCTTTGTCTCCTCCCTGACATTAGCCGACTCCTTTACTGTGTCTTTGCTGTCGTTTACTTTCTTGTCAGCATCAGTTGACTTATTGTAAGCATCCTTGATGGCCGTAAATGCTCCTGCATTAGACAGAAAAAGACACCACAAGTATATTTTAGATGGTCACTGTATCACATATCACAAACATGTTGATATTTGTGCCTTATTTTAGATAGAAAGATTAGAAGATTATGTTAATAAGAACTACTATAGGTTGCTGTTACAAAAATGTATACATCAAAACACCTGCAATCAGAGCATCAGTAAACCTGCTTGAGTACTGCAGTGACTAGAATGCTTTCATTCCTTACCTTCATTGTTGGGCGTGATGGAGTTGTCTATACCATCTTTCTTAGCATTGTACACCGGAATGAGGCTGTCCAGCAGAGCCTCCAGTTTATCCAGCTCTGAGTCAAGACCTGGAGTTCTTGTCAGGGGTGAGAAGTCATTATCAACCTGATTCATCTGGTCCCTGCAAAACAAGAGAGTTGTTGTTTCAGGCATCAGGGAAAAAAAAGAATCTTTGGTAAAGAAATGCCACACATGAATATAAAAAAACACACCACCAACAACAATGGAAAGCCTTTTAAAGACTGACTAGTGTTTTTCTTTTTTATCTTAAAGCAGTTTCCTAAATTCAAATGAAAGTTTCTTTTTCTGAAGATGTCAACTTTTTGCTCACCGGAGCTTCTCCAGCAGGGAAAGAGCATCATCAATCTCTCCAGCAGTTTTTGGTGGAAGGGAGATGGAGTCCTGGATCTGCTTCAGGCTGGCCTCTAGGGTCCAAATGCGGGGCCCGAAGTTTGCAAGATCACCACCAGCTCCAGTAGGAAGTCTGGGAGGAAGTCTCTCCAGAGCTAAGCTTAGGTTCTGACGCTGGCCATCGAGAGTAAAGAAGCAGGAGGGACACAACTCACAGGCAGGGAATGAGTCACAGTGTTTAGGACTGCAGGAGTCACAGCGAGTCCCAGTGACGCCCGGCCGACAGAGACACACCCCCGTCTGCTTGTCACAAAACTCTGGAAGGGTTCCATCAGTATCACACCGACACGCTGAGGAGATAGAGAAGAGAAGATCAGAGGACAAGAATTTCCCCATAATATTCTGTCTGAAAGGCTTTAAGCCTCCTTAATGCAGAATTTTAAGAATTTTAAGAAGACCTTCAGTCATACACGGTTTGTAGGTAGCACTGTTGTAAAATGAAAATGATGAATCTGTTTGGGCCTAAACTTTAGACAACAGTTATTTAAGTTAAAGGACAGAAGCAACAACAACACTGACTAACTGAGACAACCCACTGTGAAGATGATGGTAAATATGTGCACATTCCAGGAATCAAAATTCGGGGCTAAGTAATAACAGCACACTGCTAATCATTGAGAAATAGGTCTCATACTACTTGTGCCAGCTATTTTTGGCATGTATGGTCCATCCTATAGCTTAGTTTTACAATGCAACTGTTGCTTTTTTTCTGAATGAATTAACATTTTTATAATTTTATGACAACAGAGTAGGTTTCCAGTGCTAAACTTTTTTCTAATTTGACAAGATTATTGCTATTGATCTCTAATCATTTTAGTTAAACTTAGTGAGAGGTTAGCTAAGACAATAAAAAAAATTCAAAATAGTAATTGGGTGATCCAAATACAAAATTCCATCTATGTGGGTCTGTGTTAAAGGCATTGACCACATCAAACTGTAATCTGAGTAGTAGCATCCAAATACATTTTACATATTTCTATTCATCTTTTTCAGGTGAGTGCAAATTTTAAAAGGGACATGAATAAAGCAGCCAATATGTGAAACGACAGGAGCAAACTTCCGACACGTTGCCATGGCAGTATTAGACATTACTGTGACTGCAGTTTGTATGAGCATGTTAAATGACGCTTCATTAACCTGAGCATGGTGCATGAAGCCAGATAACAAACCAAGTGTCATTACTGAAGTGTAGATCCTACATGAACCAAAAGCAAACTTTTTAAATGGCTGGTACAGCAATACAGACTGTAAATAGACGAATCAGTGATGGCAGACTCACGTTGGCAGCCTATGAGAGGGTCTCCATAAGTGTTGTCTGGGCACTCGGTACATGTTCGGCCTCCAAAGCCTGGTCTGCACTGACACTGACCTGTCAGCTGGAAAAAAGCAAAAGAAAAAAAGTGGATGAATTACTGTTAGTTAAAGTGCCAGCTACTGTTAACTAGCCTGACTGTAATCACTGCAGTGTGTTTTTGATCACTGTTTTGTTTTTTTAAATTTTAGCCTCTGTTTTACATTTTAGAGGTTACAGTCAGTTATATGTCAAAATAGTATTTAGATTCATTTGATTGTGGTCTGTTTTGACCAAATGCAGTTTTGAATTGTAGCAAAGTAGAAAGAACAACTTCCAGTGTTATGCTCGTCAAAACATGTTCAAGGTTTGTGTCTGGACTGGAAGCAAAGAGACATATTTGATATCAGTCTTGTCATGTGGCTCTGGGAAAATACCAGTATAACTGTGTTTGTAGCACACTGGTCTAGTCTGATGTGGCTTAAAGGTCATACCTGGTCACAGGTGTCACTCTTTGACCTGGTGGGGTCACAGCTGCAGGGTTCACAGCGTTCTGACAGGGATGGCTTCCAGTACCCTTTTACACACGTGTCACAGGTCAGGCCGTGGAAGTGGGAACGGCAGGGACACTGACCAGTCACCGGGTCACACACATCTGACAGCGAGCCATCTGGAGAACAGGAACACCCTGGACAGCAGGAGGAAGTCAGAGTTAGAAGAAGTACTGAACATTCCACACATCACGTCCAAAGACATTAAATTCAATTAAAATCAATTCAATTTTGTATATATAGCACCAATTCACAACACATGTCATCTCACAGCACTTCACATAGTGAGGTGAAGACTTTACGAATTTTAAACAAAGAATCCAACAATCCAAAGTTGCCTTTGGATTCCCTTTGAGTAAGCAGTCGGCAACAGTGGGAAGCAACCAACAAAATTACAAGTACGTTACAATTGTTGTTAACTGTTAGATTTTACAGAATTCATTTAAAAAACATCAGCATCAGTAACTATCTTAAAGACACATACTGGTCAACATAATGAGGAAAATTTAGTCAAATGTGCATTTTTACCAAAGCTGGAGGGATCAGTGACCTATTTAATATTCAGGAGCATGAAGTGAATGTGTTACCCTCTGCCAGTGGAAGAACAAGCAGTCAGATCCTCGGTAAACAATGCTAATCATACACTCTAACAACACTCTTTTATATGTAAAAATCCTGCACTGACAATATCTCAGTACAGGAAAATGTACTCATATCGGAAATGTATAAAACGGAAAAACACTAAAGGTGCAAAACTATAAGACTATTTGGCTGAGTCAAAGTGTTGTCTATAGGACTATTCATGAGACTATTCACTAGTCATTATGAATTGAGTCAGTTGAATATCACTGATAAAGTAATGCATGAATTCAAAAAAAGAAAACTCACACTTGAAAATATAGAAAACGTGTGTTTTTGCATGAAAATAAATGATTGACAATTAGTTTTCTGTCAGTCAAGAATGACAATCTGAATAAATGTTTCAGCAGTGTATTTATTGTTTTTACTAACAAAGCACGACACTTTATAAGCTCCTTATATACTTTGGATGCAAACATTTTTACTTTGTAAAGAACCTAGGAGTTAAAGTTGTCAGATAAATGTAGCTAAGTGAGTGCAACATTTCAGCTTTAATTATAGTGCACAACAGTTAGACATAATCTAAAAAATAAAATACACGTGAAGTACAAGTATCTCCTATTTGTACTTAATTACACAACTAAAGCTAAACTGTGATGTGTTCTGTGTAGGTGCTGGTTTACTCACTGGTGCAGCCGAGCGGGTTGGAGGTGCTCAGGCCGTAGTATCCTCTCTTGCAGCGGTCACAGCGAGGGCCTTCCACATTGACTTTGCACTGACAGGAGCCTGTGCTGTCATCACAACGGCCTCCATTCACTGTTCCCTCAGCGCTGCAGATACAGCCTGCAACAGCACAACACAAACATGAGCTGCTCATCATCAATTTTCGATTTAGTTTGCCACAACTTACTGACAGATTTTTGATGTGGCGTGTGAAGACTGAAAGTTCAAAAGGATTTCTGTTTCACTTACGTATGCAGGCATCAGGACGGTCCATTTGGCTGCGGGGGTTTGGCTGGTAACCGGGGGCACATTGGTCACACTTGGGCCCTGTGGTGTGGTGCATACAACCCTCACACACACCTCCACTCCTCCGCCCACTGGCCTCGTACACTGCCTGGTCGAAGCGACAGCGCTGGGCATGGCTGTTACACTCACAGCCTGAGGACCATACAAAGGGGTTGGCAAACAGAATGTGCAATAAGAATTTTAAATGAATTGATGAACACAAGAAAAGGAGCAAAGAAAAACATGTTAAGTAATGTAGCAGACTGTAAACACTGTGGGTCAGTTCTGGCCCATACTAATGGCCCACTCTGCTAGACATGATAGAAGCTTGATTTAATTTTATGTGTGTACCGGCATCTTATAAAGAGGAATTAGAAGCAGATTTATGGTTGACAATATACTGCATCTGACCTATTCTGGGAAGGTGAAAGGTAATAAGACAGTAATCAAACAAACAACAACTTGTCTTAAAAGTTACTAGTATTTTTCCAAGAGAAGTTCGGTTCTCACTTCTCAGCGACACTTCTTGTAATGTGGGTCTTGGTTGTGATTTTGAAAGCACTATTTCACAGATTTTGGTTCACAGAGAAGTGTATTCTGGTGTGTGTATTGCTGAGTCTCTCACGCTTTAGGGGTTACTGTCAGAAAACTGGTTTGTCTTACTACAGTAAGACAATATTTTTCTACAAATTATGGTTTGATACTGTGCCAAAGAAGATCTTTTTTTGTTTGTTTTATTGGCCCTGTATTGTCCAAACCTGAAAGTCGTCTCATAGTTTTTAGAAAATATCAGCTATTTTTCAGCTAAAACACTAGAGTATTTCCAAGGAAGTCCTGCACAGTTTTGTTAATTTACAATAAAGAAAATTGAGAAAGGGTTGCAACTGTTAAGTACCAACTTGATATTTTGGAGTTTTTAGGAAACAACTAGGAAATTAGGTCAGTGAAAAATATTTTTAAAAATAGCTTCCTGGATTGACAAAATCTCATATTGTAAGTTCTCTCTTCCATACGCTCTCTTGCGCTTTGTCAGGATGCACTCAGCTGAGCTGCTGTTTCTGCTGCATAGTGGTTCAGTTGCATTCTTACAAGTAATTTTCGGCCGCAGTGGAAGTTGCACAGTTTTGTGGCTCCAACTGGTCTGATGGTCAACAAATATCTCAGCAGTTACAATTACAAAACGATTTCTACCTGATTTTCACAGACTGGACCTGTAAAACAGAGAATCACTGTGGCTCATTTTCTCTCTGATCACAACTCAGGAATGTCTGTTTGTCTTTCCAGGAAGCTGATGTATATTGACATTAGCAGTTGTTTTTTTTCCCCACTTAATAACTGTAATCAGCACCCAGTAAGTTAGCTGGGAAAGACAACCCCAACATCACTGTGTCCTAAATAAACCTTGAAATGGTTTCTAAATTTCTTTATAAACACCTAACTTACCTGTTCAGAATAAGTTCAAGCATTGCTGCGACATATCTATAAATGTAGATGCTGTACTATTCCTCTACAGTCCTATTTTTATACAGTACATCCATCCATTACACTACTTTATCCTCTGTAGGGGCTTGAGCTATGTTCCTTACATTTAAAGCTAATTTCTAAATGTTATTATATTCATTTAGTTTAACAGGAGGATCATACTAATAGTCTACATCATCCTCTTGTGTTAAAGCTGCAACATAAAAATATTAATTGTTTCTGTCTGAGCGTGAGCTCCAATCATCATAAAATTTCCCTCCTTTGGATATAATTTTCAGGTTTTCAATTCAGACTTTGAGGCTTCATTAGAACCAGAAATAAACCAGTTATACACTGCTGAACCTCTACCACTGCAGTTTTCAGGAGATTTTCTTTTTTTCACAAGACAAAAATGGGAGTCTTTCCAATGATTTTTGTTGTTCACTTAATGCTCTATCATTGTAGTATTAAAGTTTAAAGAGACATAGAACAGGTGTAGGTGGTTTTACGTTTGCAGGTGTGGGTGTTGCCCTCCTCGGCAGGTCTCCATGGTAGATCGTTGTAAAGATCAGCACAACGCTCACAGTTCACACCTGCTGTGTTATGCTGGCAGTCACACTGAGGGTTCACCTTAAAGGAAACGCACGAAAAATCAAAAGGTGATTGTCTTAGGCTGTGATCAGCCTGGTATCAGAGACATGGGCATTTCCATTAAGCTGCCATATTGCAGCAAGCATTTTAAAATGAAATAATGTGCATCAAGTTTTGTCAGTATGCATAAAGTCAAAAGTTGAAATGAAATCAGCAGCACGTTTAGTTCACAAATACTAACAAGTATGTTAAAATTAGAAAACATATGTAGATGATTTAGACATGATTTACAACTTCTCTTTGGGCTTGTTGACCTAAGTATACCAGTTATGGAACTAAAATTCAATGTCCCACGAAGCAGTGATGTTTTTTTTCTTTTAATGTCTGGTATTAGTAGCAGAGGCAGGGCCGCAAACAAAAGTTTACATCCACTTGTAAAGTCCATGTATATCCTGGCAATCTTGAGTTTCTGATGACGAATGTATCACCTCCAAAACTGAAAGTCTGATCTGGTCATCAGTAAGCTTTAATAAAGTTCTCTGCATATCATACCTGTACGGTAGGAGACAATTGGTTGTTGTATTCTTGTGGCAGGCATCGGTTGGCGTGTCCATGGCACATACAGCTACCTATCACTCTCATCTCCTTTAGGGCGTAAAACCTACTGAGACTTCTGCCAGGTAGACGTGGCACATCGCCCAGCTCTGTCAGCCTTACCCTCAGGCCCGTTAGCCCAGACACACCTGTGGATGGAACAGCTGTCAGCCAGAGAACTATAAACTGTACTCCCTCTCAGTTACAACCCAGGGAGTCATTCATGACATAAGAAAACTCTTACCTTCAATTTTTTGGCTGTTGGGAGCTGGGACATAAGCATACTGACGCAAAGGACTGAACTCAATCTGTGAAAGAACAATGTACATGTTTTTAAAATTTATACATAATGTATACAAAATGATACATAAAGCTGACAAATCTGACAATGCGCTTCAAATAACTGAACTGCAGATAGTTTGAGGAATGTCCTGCAAGTAGTATTTTTACAGTCTCACTCAACCAAAGTTCACACAAGGTACAGCCGTCATTCTTACTGTATGATCTTGGTAGGGGTTTGTTCCAGTAGGGGGCAGTGTGTAGCAGTATGTCTGGTCCAGGGTGAGAGGAGTTCTTGTGGGGACACCAGGAAACGCCTGTTCACAATCTGTAGCCAAGTAGAGAACAGGCTGCCACGTTCTGTCATTATCCAGCTTCCTCTCAATGACCAAAGCACTGGGACGAGGACCCTGCAGAGAAAAGTAACACACCCCACATTTACACCTGACATCAGAGGTAAAGGTTTTTCCAACGTAGTTACCAACAAAATATGTTGTGTCTCTATCTGTGCATTATGTTTGTGTGTTTACAAATACACAATATTTGTTTGCAATATCATTATTAATTTACACTTTTACATTTGATTTTTTTGTCCATAAAATTTAAAACCACATGAATCTTCAGATGCAGTAATTTGGGATGAAACGAAGAACGCAATGACAGTATCTGTGCAGGTCACACGGTGTTTTTAGCGACAGCAGACTGTATCATACCTTGAACATGAGAATCAGGTTGTCAAGCTGGAACAGGTTATTGAGGTCCAGCTGGAGAGTAACTGGATTCTCTCCTACAGGACAAACATTAAAAAGTAGATCAGTTTGTTTCATTTCTTGCTGCCAAATGTCACTGTTAGGGTCAGTTAACAGTTATATAACACAACCTTACTAAAGACAGCTCAGAATATGCATCAACGAACAAAAAATACAGGCAAATGCCAACAACCTCAAGATTATATGTTAAGTTTTAGTTTTTTGCATGACTACTAGTGAAGTTCTTGCTTTCCCTCCCACCTTTCCTGGACTGCCACCATCTGTCTGATCCAGAGGTGGACAGGACATTTTGGAGAGTGTGGGCCAGCTGACTGTTTGGGTTCCTGGAGTCACATGGGCAGCACTTCATGGCTCTCTGTAGAGAAAAAAAAGAGAAGAAAAGTAATGCAATGTTTACTTGCAGGGTCACAGAGTAATGTTTGGGGCATATACAGTATGGGTGGAGTTGTGTCATTAAATGGAAAGTTTTTGCCTCTAAACTGACCCATGTACCCAAGACCAACTTCCAAACTGGTCTCTTTGTCATGAGCATGTGCCGCGAAACAGGTCACACAACTTCCATAGGGACAGAAAATCTATATGTATCAGATGGGCAGCCTGATCTGGCCGTTCTAGCTTTGCATTGTGGTAAACAGTGTTTTAATCGAGTTTGCCACAAACTGTGTCCTAGTGGAAGCCGAAGAGGGAAAATGTGCTGCTCTAATTTAAATCTGACCCTGTATGTGTAAAATCAGTTTTGTATTACCTGGGGGGCACAGGGAAAACAAAGTCACGTCCACAAAAACACTCTACCTCACCAAATTTTAATTAACTGAAACAAATCAAACACAATTCAATCTACAGTAAACTCTAGATACCTAATACAGATTAGTTTTTGGTGAGTGTCCACTCACCCCTAAATCAAAATCTACATATACAATCAAACTTTAGGAGCGTTCTTTGTTAATTAGTGGCCAAACTGTTACTTGGACATTTACCCCACACCAGTGCTCACATCACTGACAGCTGGACTATAGCTGTCACCAGTGAATATTGCTTCCCTCCCCTAATGCTGGGTACTTTGAACATGACTGTTGTCACTCTGGCACACAGACCATGGCTGCTTTCCCTGTAGGGTAAAGTTCGATTTGGTTGCTGACTGTTACAACATAAAGGCCTAAATAATGCTTCCTTTTCTGAACCCATAACTTTTAAAAGTTAATTATTTTCCAGTCTCCTTTCAAACCCCAAATTTTTACATGCATGTTTTTTTTTTCCCATTGGACCCCCTGAAGTCCATGGCCCCTGTTTGTAAAACCACCTTGCTGTTCTAAATGCATACTCTTTCTGACATCCCAAACAGAAATACCCGAGACGACACCAGATCGGTTGTTGTCATAGAAAATGGAGACTGAACACAACCTAGCATCAGTGTACCTGTCATTTACAGTAGGTTTGCATTCATAATACACAATCTATAAATATGTCAATAAATGAAAACTTAATCTGCCTAATGTGCATTTTATAACTGTGACATTAACAGTTAGCCTCTACATCTCTAAACAGTTACCACAAATATGTAGAAACATTTATTACAAGGTCTGGTCCATGGTGGTATGACATAGACTGTAATGGTGAATGGAAGCTGGACAAAGTGGTCGCAGTGGGATAGGAGAGAAAACACACTTCCATCCACTCATCAGTTTTATCCTGTCGAGGGCTGCATGGCAGTTGGGCCTATCCCAGCTGTTATTGGATGAGAGTACATTCTGGAGAAGTTGACGTTCAATTGCAAGGCTCACATGAAGAAACCGAGAACCATGCATTTCTTTGGATTGTGGGGGGAATTCTCTAGAGAATTTGGACAAAACCCACGCAGCACAAAGGAGAACAGGCAAACTCCACACAGAAAGCTGATGAGGAAGTTCAAAGCCAGGACCCTCTTACTGTCAGTGAGAGTTCTCCCACAGTCCCACTCATAATGAAGGCACTACCAAACAGACACAGACAAGTCTCCTTCCTGTCTGAACTCATAACTGGTTAAGTACAGTGAAACCAGCTGCTATGGCAGCTGCTTCACAAAATGCTGATTCAGTGTGTGAGATGGAGACTGTGGTGGCATTTCTCCACACTGAGAAACACAGCAGCATCGGTCGTTTATTGTATAAAACCCTACCAGACAAGTACACTTTAACACTAAGTGTAAAATGATTACAGATCTCAGCATTTTTGTGCTGCTGAAGCCTTAAAAGTCATTATATCCACATCTTTAATATACTGTGAATACCAGTTTTTAAATCTCCCCCAAAACAAATCCAGCAATGGATTTCTGGTTCAGCATTTAGTCTGCATGATGACATAAAATTAAAACTTGACTAGGCGTAGTGTTTTAACACAGTGGTGGAGGCGCCAGCACTTACAGCTGGTAGTTGGCTGGTTTAAATCACCTACTTGGCCACGGCCCTACTGTGTGGAGTTTGCCTGTACTCCCTGTACCTGTGTGAGTTTTCTCTGGGTTCTCTGTTTTGTCTCTTTTTTGGAGACTGAAATAAACTTAAAATACAAATGTAAGGAGGATTAGAGACAGTCTGTTACCATAACTTGAGGAGAGCAGTCCCAGATCCTTCAAAAAGATGGTGTATACAAAACTGTTTATAATCAATTGATCAATAATTAACAGAGAAATAAAATGACTTTTCAGGGCTGAAACATTGCGGCTTTTTTGTCTGCTACATCTTGAGGCCTGTATCTCAGCGTGAGGACACTACTTTTGCTCTGCTTTGTGAACTGGTTTTTACCAACTTGGCTGTCAGTTGGTCTGTTTAAATCTGTCAGAACTCTAAGACCACTTTTACTTTACTATGGACTGCTGAGTGGGAGAGGACTGCACTGAACTATCAGCAACTGCAATTTAAAAACAACTTTATTCCCATATCAGAAAGAATCTGCGTTACACATTGTTCAGAGAACTTGTCAGCAGTCCCATATATCTCTAGTGTTATATTACTATCAAAACTATTTTGAAATACTATCAATAATACTATCTTCACTCTATGCCAGTGGCAACTAACCACTAGATTAAACAACAACTACAGACTTTCTGCTAAAAAAGGATGTTATTGTAACTTATTTATTATACTCAATTATTTGTTGCAAAATCTGACACCTGCCGCAGTATGTATGATGCAGCATATCCAACAAGACAGGACTGGTTTCCTGTGCCGACTGTGTGTGTTTGTGTGTGTGATGAATGCGTCAGCTCTGAGCTACAGCTGAATGTTCCTGTGTTCCTGCCCCTCCCTGTCTGGATGAGGTGTGGCTCAGGTAAAAAAAAAAAAAAAAGAGAAAGCACTGATCAAAAGAAGAGAGTCCACACCTAACACAACTATTCATTCCTCAAGGCTAATCCACCACAGACACACCCTGCCATCCATGAACATTATGCAACATCAACACAAACATCTTCTGTTCGCTGCTGCTCTGTCTTTAAAGTTTCTTTTAGGTTTGAAACTTTCATTTTAACATCAACACCAAATAAACAAGACAACTGTAAAAGTTGAAATTATAATGGAGAAACAACTAACAGCAGATTTCAAAGTCCTGTTGAAATCCTGGGTAAATGTTGTTATGCAAAACTACATTCTTTTTCTAGTATTGTAGCACTACTTTTACTTGGGAGAAGGAAGCTGGAGTGTCAAGTTAATTTTACATGTTGCATCTTTTGTTACTTTGGACTGTAGTTTATGAACTGATGGGCACTTTGTGACCTGTGCTGCCCTCTCGCTCTGTATTGCACAACTCCTCTTGTCATTATACCATTAAAAAGCTAAAATAGTACTCATTAAATATCTTATAAAACATCTATTTTAAAATGTCTAAATGCCTTAGGAATTCTTACAGCACAGCAGAGACACAATACAAAACAACTGCTAGATTAGGCAGGCTTAACCTATTCACTATAGTTTCAATGCCGTTTCACTTGTTTTGGTGGGTTTTCTAGAAACTAACTTCAAAATGATTCCTGATTAAAGAAAATAGTTGATCTGTATTACAAAAAACGATCTGAGGTAGAGGTCCTTTCCCTCCTATTTTAAGCAAGAATAAATGTTACAACATTACAGGTTTGACTGTTCTGGGCAGTGCAAGTCCTATTTCAAAACCAGCCTTTACATCCAGTAATGGATTGTTTGTGCTGTGCAAGCAGACGGGCTGGTGAGTGACTTGTCAGACGTCGGTCAAAGATTACAGTTGCAAAATGATGCTCTGGCACTAAAATCAGACAGTTTCACAAACGGACAGCAGGGAATCTGACCAAAACCACCACCAGCAGCAGCTCCATCCTGCCTGTCTGTCTGTTCACCATGACCTCTGCACTGCTCGCCTTGCTAGAGCAAACTCCACGTGGAGACCCATACGTGTCCTTTGTGAACACAGCTGGCTGAGGCAGTGTCTGATATGGGTGCTTAGAAGGCCAATATTAATGTTTTAGAACTGGTACTCCTGCTACTCCAAACTTTAGTTTCCTTCTTTTGTTTTATCTCAAAAACAATAGCTTGAATTTTGGAATGACTTTCATATTTTTAACTGAAATGAGCTGAACTTGACAGAGCCTTGAAGGTCTCATCTCTGTGTTTTTTTTTTCTTTTTTTTTTTTAAAGCCTGATACTAATATCGAGCAAAAGAATGACACAAACTTGTGTCTGATGTGCCTTTAATCCACAGAGATGAAATGTCCTTTAAACGCAGGACTGTGCTCCTACCTGTTGGTAGGGTGTGCAGAAGATCTCGGAGCCGGTAAGACCGCAGGTGGAGGATGCTTGGAGCTGGTCAACCCTTCCCAGGAGCAGGTCATCGCTGGGTGGGTAACATGCCCCCCTTGAGCAGTCCTCCTGGGCCTGTGATGCTGCTGCTATAGCTGTCAGGAGAAAGGCAGTACAAACAGAAATGCAAGGTCACAGTGGGCCATAATGGGTTCCGTGTCCCAGAGATGAAGTGTTTTGGTGCGAAATCTGCATATCCATCCCAGAACAAAAGCAAAAGACCTTGTGAAGATGCTGCTGAAGCTGGTAAGAGATAGACATTATCCACAGTGAAAGGAGTCCTGTACCAACATGGACTGAAAGGTTACTCAGAGAGGAAGAAGCCATTCCTCCAAAAGCAACATGAAAACGCCAGATTTACAGTTTGCAAATGCACACAGGGACAAAGACCTTAACTTTTGGAGACATGTTCTGTGGTCTGATGAAACTAAATTTGAACTATTTGGCCATAATGACCATCGTTACATTTGGAGGAAAAAGGAGGAAGCTTGCAATCCTGAGAACACCATTACAACTGTGAAGTACGGGGGTGGCAGCATCATGCTGTGGGGATGTTTTGCTGCAGGAGGGACTGGTGCACTTCACAAATAGATGGCATCCTGAGGAAAGAGCATTATGTGGAAATATTGAAGCAACATCTCAAGACCTCAGCCAGGAAGTTAAAGACTGGGTGCAAATGGGTCTTCCATATGGACATTGACCCGAAACATACCGCCAAATTAGTTATAAGGAGGCATAAGGACAACAAAGTTAGTGTTCTGGAGTGGCCATCACAAAGTCCTAATCTGAATCCTGTAGAACATTTGTGGGCAGAGCTGAAAAGGCATGTGGTACAAGGCAGCCAACAAACCTGATTCAGTTACACCAGTTCTGTCAGGAGGAATGTGTCAGAATTCCAGCAAACTATTGTGAGAAGCTTGTGGAAGGAAACTCAAAATGTTTGACCCAAGTCAAACTGCATGAAGGCAATGCTACCAAATACTAAGGAAATGTATGTAAGCATCAGAGGGGTGAAATCTGTGAGCAGCTTAAACAAGTAATTAATAATAATTTCTCTTTTAACATTTATAAGGATTTGAGGATAGTTTTGCATGTCACATAGAATCTGATGTTTGAACAAGACCTCAGATTAAAACAAAGTCATTGTGTTCATATTTATCATTTCTAGTTTAACAGTCCTCAGTTTGTCTGCATTACACATTGTTGTGGCCCATGGTTTTAGAAATGCTCATTATCCTATTAGTCTCTGGCAATAAAAGCCCATTTGTCTCTAGTCATTCTCCACTACTGTAGCTACACGCCATAAATAACTGTAATGACGATAGGTTATGTAGTAATATAACTAGATTGAAAAGATTAGTTGATTATTTATTTAGTCACTTAATCAACAGAAATTTAATTGGCAACTGTTTGGATAATTGTTGAATTTGTATTGCTAAATGCCATACATCTGCTGATTCCAATTCTAAAAGATTTAACTAATGTCATGGGGAACACTGGTCTTTTGTTGTTCAAAATGAAACCATAGACAGTATATAACAGAAGTGAATACATGTCTCAACTGCTAGTTTTTCATTTGCCATTGAAGCAAATGCCAAACTTCTCCACTTAGATATAATGTGATATTTTAAATAATTTGACAATTATGTGATATTGCGCAGAGGTGCACTCTTCTGCTGTATAAGGTACATATAGTACATACATTGTTGTATTCTTGAGCTTTGTTCTTTACTATAAAAATAAACTCTATTATTTGAATTTGGTTAAAGTAAACCTTACCCACTTATTAGGAGCAGCAGAGACCGTAGAGTCCGTTAATATCTCAGTCTGACTAGCTATGGGCTGTCTCTGTGTTTTTCTATAAACAATTTGAAAACTGACACTGACAGTGTGTTGGCATTTAAGGAAAAATTGAAATCCTTTCAAGAAAGAAATTAGATTTCCCCGAGTCCTTGTTTGGGTGGAACCGCCTGCAGAGCAGAACCACACTAATTGAATCCTTTCATTGTTAACAGCTCTGTAACCATGTGCTATCAAAAACTGAGATTGTGGCAATTTTCATGACAACCAGTCACTGCAGCAGTTCATGTGAGGCTACTTCCTCCTTTCTGTTAGAAAATGGAGTGTAACTGTGATCAGCTGCTGCAGTGTTTTGATGGATGAAAAGCTTCAAGCAGTTAGCTGACAGTGATTTAAGAATGTAAAAATCTGGTGTGGAAAGTTCAAGTTGGAAACTAGCAGGACACACTTGATGAAGAAGAAAGGCAAGAAAATAAAACACTAAAGCAAAAGAAAAAAAACAAGGGAAATCTTACCAGTTAGAAGTAGAAGTAATCTCATGTTGTGTTCCTCCTCTAAGACAGTCTGAGAAAACACAGCAGTTTTCAGAGAAAAAAAAATCAAAGCTGGTTAATTGGATTTCTTGCGGGAACACACACCTCCGTTATTTGCTTTATGAAAATGTGGACTGTTGCCTGGCTGCTGCTTTATAAACACTGTCTCACCTGGCTGATGTGATACAGTATGTGTCAGAGTCCCACCCTTCACCACCACTCCCTGCACTCATGAATCAACACACACACCAGACGTAGACACAGAGTCAACACAAAGACACCAAGGAGCCAAGAAAATAACGCAAGACCAAAAAGGAAATTCTGTTACGAATCCTAATGAAAACTATAATTATGTTAAAAAAAAGAAAGATTTTATTTACTTGTTGAAGCAGCTAAAAATATTAATTGTTGATAGATTTGTTTTGTGTTCTTAAAGACGTTTGCACAGTTTTTTGTCCAGATTTCCAGCGTCCATGAGGATGAATGCTAAAACCGTCAACATGTGACTTGTAGATCCTGCATCAGGTCAACGTTTGAATTTGAATACTTAGATTACTTTTAGTTTCTCCCCAAAACCCACAAAACAAAAATTTTCTTCAGTCTCCGCTGTGGTTTGTGCTCCAAATATGAGCATGGCTAAACAGGATAAACTCAGATGATACACATCACAAACATTATAGCAGGTTGAAAACTTCAATAGTTTGGATCGACATAGCTCTGGCACACAACTTCACTTTATTTAGTAGGGTTATTGTAACCCAGTGTAAGTATGCCTAACTATTTTTTAGATAATTTTCCTCAATAAAAAAGTGATCATTTTAAACTTAAGTTAGATATTACAAACTCAGATTTTACCTTAACCATTTCAGCCCTAGTCTATTTTTTTATTTATTTTTTACATCTTCACCTGAAAACGCATTCAGTCAGTAACAGCTCCACAAAATAACAACCTTGGGCTCCATGGATCAGAGACAATTTTGCCAAATTGGGGGTTTTTGGAACACAATACATCTTCATGTCCCCAGATGGATATTTTAAAAACCCCAGTGAATATTGACTTTTTTACTTCTGCTTATTTAAAACTGTAAGTCAGAGATCCCATAACAACAAGTTACTGACGCTGATGGTATTGAACTTGTTCTACCAAATCTGATGCACCAGAGGTTAAATGTATGAATGCTGCATCAAGTTGTAACCATACCATTGTTGTCTGGCTAAATATCCCAACAGCATCATAAAGAGATGACACCAACACAGGGTGGTGTATATACATTGGCAGTAGGTAAAGGTAACCCTGTTTTGAACTACACTAGCCTGACTCACTGGATGGAGATTGCAGGTATAAACCTCCCACTGGTTGATCGTCTCAGTCGGCACTCTCTCCGCCTTCCATTATCTGCACGTTACAGTTTTGTTCACCACAGGAAACAACACCTACAACCTGAAAATGAAACAAGAACTGAAAGTTTTGCTGAGGATTGGGATTGAACAGTGATGCTGCTCTGCTGTTTTTTGTGCTGGATAATTAAATTTAATCACAGTGTTCAACTCTTTGTGTGCAAATGTTTCACACAAACAATTCCCCTGTCAATAATTTGAGGGGATCCTTTATTTAATCCTGCCCACAATGACTGTGACTGATTAACAGAAATACAAACAAGCTATAACAGAATAAACTATGCTGACCCACATTTGGTCAGTTTTATCCCTCAGGTTTTTAGTGTGCCCTAAATGGTGACAGTCTCACAGAGACACTACATGACTGTAGACTTTTAGTTTGCAAAATAAACCGCTACAATAGTGTCTGTGAATTTGTTTAGAGCTTTAAAAGGCATAAAAGCTGGATATGTTGTGAAAACTACATAGACCAAAAGTGTGTGTGTACGTTATATTTACTTGGAAATGAACACATTTCCATAGATGTCTCTGTAAGATAGTCCAACCACAAAACTATCTAAACATCTCAAACTTAATAAATGCTAATGCAATATTTTTAAAAGTAAGAACAAGAAACTTTTCAGTAAAACCAATATAACTACATTCAAAACAAGGTCATAATCATTATCATTACCTGGTAACAAACAATCTAAAAGCTGAATGAAATATTAACAGAAATTCTAATAGAAACTGAAAAAAAATACAAATTACTTAAATGACTTTGTGTTCTACACAAATAATTCCAGTAACCCTGTTTTTAAAGTTTATATTAATAAACTGACAAGAGTTAATTAAAAGGATTTTGCAGACAAAAGTCTGTCGTTTAAGATTCAATGTAATCCAATGATGGTATACAACCAAAGGGGCAGTAGTCAACTCTTAAATCACTTCTTAAATCATTTTGTCACAGTGGCATGGTCCATTAATTTCTTTTGTGCTATCTGCCAAATGTGTCTAAGTTTGTACATGGAGCATGTTTTATAGCATCTGTTCACTTAAGTGAACACAGTCTATGTCTTGGTGAGATTCTTTTTTGCAGAAAATGACAGAAGCTGGAAGAATGAAACTGCTGAATTCCCTAAATGCCAGAATGCTCCACTAGCATGCCTCAACAAAGAGTAAACCTGCCATATTCTCCACATATGTCCAAAGATGTGATGCTGGAGTACTGATCTGCAATCATTGTGTTACTTCTTTATCAAGACAATGTATGTATTACAATTTTTTGTGTTTTTTTTATTCCATCTGGAAAGTACCACAGTGCTCTGGAGAGGAAACACTGTCACACAGAAGAAGTAACTCCCCAGAACAATACATGCCCTGCAGGCAGTGTTTCAACTTTGCCAGGCTGTGTGTCAGCCCGCTGCTGATCATCACCTACGTGTAAAGAAATAGTAGCCCAAGGGCCAGCTGAACACACACATTATGTTTTTGCCACAGACACACTGACTAAGACCAAGAACAGGGTGTGTCTTCTGACTCAATGCAGACACACACACACACACACACGCACACGCTACTGTACACACAGAACTTTAGACAAGTATTGTCTCGCCTTCAGCCGCTCTGGATAGTAGTTGTGATTTCTGTCTTGATAACAGCCTGGTGTTTTCCTGGAGCCGGGTTTATTTGTTGGTTATTGGTATCATAAGGTGTTAGACATCACTGTAGAGCAGACCAACTGGGAACACCTGAGACAGTGAAGACAGGAAGTTATGCATGACTACAACACAATCAGACAATACACACACACACACACACACACACACACACACACACACATTTATCATGTCTACAATCTAAAGCATGTCTGGGAAAGATTCCTTACAATGCCAGTTTTGTATAACTTTTAATCAAAACTCAACCATATTGGAGTTTGTTATCGACGCAATCATTAACTGTTGAACAAGAATCAAGTGTGTATTGTGTTGCATGGAACTGGAAACGGTAAAACATAATCACAATGACTTCTCACATTTTGTTTGCTGAGGTAAAAAAAAAAAAAAAAATCAGTTTAATATTAAAAGGAGGAGCTGTTCATGACTCTGCCATACCCAGATCGTTGAACAAGCATGATTTCAGTGGCACACGACTGAGGAAGTTGCTGCTGCTGTGGAAAATCCTCAAACATTTGTCTACCTGTCTTAATCTCCCAGGATGGAAAATTTACAGTCACTCATACCTGCCTCTCTTTTCCTGGATGGGTGTAGCCCAAAGTCGATAAGGAACAGCCTGCCTACATGTGGCAGCACAAAGGAGCACGTTGATGCCTTGTGCTGTCTCTGAATAGTTTGAATTGACTGTATAACACCTGAACGTTCTTTGATTTAAATACATTTATTCTAAGTTATTTTAAGCTAGTTTGACAGTGATTGGGTTGGAAGTTAAATGACCTATGTTGGACCATTATTTTGAATTTAGGAATTGCACTGCAATTTTGTCGTGCTTTATTCTTTTCTTGCGTCTGACCCTGCATGTGCTCATCTGTCCTAAATGACATGCCACGAAGTTGACAAATATCTTCAACCAGTGTGTCCCAGGTTCCTAAGTATTCTTCAGTCACTCCTCTAAAAAGAAAAGAAACAACTGATGAAAGTAAAGATGACTACTGTTTTAGTGTAAAAAGGACACAGCGTGTCAACATCCATCCATCCATTATCTATACACCGCTTAATCCTCACTAGGGTCGCGGGGGGCTGGAGTCTATCCCAGCTGACTTAGGGTGAAGGCAGGGGACACCCTGGACAGGTCACCAGTCTATCACAGGGCTACACTTAGAGACANTCACCAATTAACCTCAACATGTTTTTGGACTGTGGGAGGAAGCCGGAGAACCTGGAGAGAACCCACGCTGCACGGGGAGAACATGCAAACTCCACGCGAGGATGGGAACTGGCGACCTTCTTGCTGCGAGGCAACGGTGCTAACCACTGTCCACCTTGCATTTCGCGTACCAACATGAGACTGTTATTCCAAAGGTTTAGTATGCTGGAGGCAGCATCATGATTAGGGGCTGCTTTGCTGCCTCTGGTTCTAGCCAGATCACCCTCATCTAAAGAAAAATAAATTCAAATGTTTATCAAGGTATCCTCCAAGATAAAGTGGATGAATGTCCAGCTGGAGCTCAGTAGAAGTTGGGTGATGCAGTAGGACAATCACACTATACATAAAAAATAAATCCACTATGGAATGACATCAAAAAAATCCTGCTTTTGTAGATGCCCAGTCCAGACCTCAACTCAGCGGAGATGCTGTGGAATAAGAGACACTCACACTAGACATCGTTATCTAGCTGAGCTGAAGCAGTCCTGTGAGGAAGAATAGTTTTGAATTCTTTGTGAATGCTGTACAGGTCTAATGTGCAGCTAAAAGAAACACGGTTTGAGGCTGTTGCTGCCTGTTATTAAATCCAAGGTTCATGTACTTTTTCCTCCAGCACTTGGGATGTTTAATTTGCATGTTTAGTAAAGACTCTAAATATTGTTGAACCTGGCACCACAGGGCAAGCATTAAATAAATCAGAGGACATAGAAGGAAGGTAAATAAATGTTAATATTTATTATTTACAGTGTATATCATAAAATCACTATCCTGTTCATCCAAAAGCGGGTCTGATCATCTATAACATTAATGCCTATTGCACATGAGACCAATAAACCAGGGCTGAAATCACTGCATGCTTAAAACACCACTACATATTTAATAGCACCGCAGACAATTCCCATGTTACTACAACCAGCACACATTAGTCGGGTCTCAGGACTTGTAGGGATTAAAACTGATAGTTAGAAAGATCACTGATCACTACAGGGAAGTAAGTAAAACAAACAAAACAAACGGAGCAATTAAAAATAAAAGGAGTTAGTCCGCTCTCACACAATGCACCCCCAGCCCTCCCCATCCTGCAAGAACCAGCGGAAAAACAAAAGCAAAGGACAGCGGAACACAGTGTAGACACGATGAACGGTCACTGCTTCGATGGCATCTCACACGCAGCAGGAAATCTGTGTCCCCAGAAAAACTGTGCTGCCACACACAAGACTGAGGCCTTGTGTCTCTCTAGCCTCACATAGAAAATCATCAGCACCTCCCCACTCACCGAACTCATTTTATTGTTTCCTGCCCAATCAGAGGCAGACAGCGGAGGTACACCAGGTGCCACTGGTTATTATAACTCTTTGTGTGTTATCACTTTGACCACACTGTGTTTGTCTGTACCTAAACCATGATCAGATCCAATTTTATGACAAATAATGCAGAAAACCAGGTCATTCTAAAGGGTTTACAAACTTTTTCTCACACACACTCTCAAAGAAGAGATAAAAAAATGAGATAAAAATAAATGTTTAAAAAAAAGAGCATTTCACCCACAACTCTCTGGCCACTGATGGAAGATGTGCTGCGTGTGACACAGCTATCGTGTGAGGAGACTTTAAATACAGGAAGAAATGTGAAACCCCTGAAACTCCCAACATGTACACTCACATTTAACCTGTGTTCATGATGGTAAAGTACATTGACTAGCATCACAAATAGAAAAACACGACATAGTGAATAATACAGAAAAGGAAAAGGTCGCTAATATTTGATAGATGCTCTCAAAATATTCCAACCTCTGAAACCATCAGAAATACTGTAAATACTTAAAATATTCACACAACAGTTACAACTTAAAGGGGTGATGCACTTTAAACAGCTGTGTCATTATGTCAGATAACAGCGATACAAACCATAAAAGCCAACATAGTTTCTTCTAGCGCATCAGTTGTTATTTAGCAAATGAACTAATAGACATAATAGTACAGTTAAATGAAGTTAGCAAAATGCACAGGTTGGCTAAGGTGTTGGGCCAACATTGAATCAGATTGTGTCTTGTCTTGTATCTCATGAAATGTATTTTCCGTGAAATAAAACTGACAGCTAGTGTGTGTGTTACTGTGTTTACTTTTCATGTATCTTGTTCATGCATGTGGATGTGAACTGTCTTAGAGTATGTATCAGAATCAGAATCAAAATAAACTTTTTTGGCCAAGTTTATACATGCAAATAAGGAACTTGTCTCCAGTGAATCTTAGCTCTGTGTGTACAGTCATGAGAAAAAACTAAGTACTAAAATAAGGTTAAAGCTGATGAGTAAAGAAGTAAATTAGAACAGTAAAAATAACAGCAATATAAACACCCACATATAGCAGCATTTACAGTGTGCGTGCAAAGTGGGAGGGTTACTGAGGTAGGCTGAGTACATTTAAAATAGTGTATAGTATGAAAGAGAATATCCCACATGTAGCAGCTTTAAAGCGCAACAGTTCAATTCAATTCAATTCAATTCAATTCAATTCAAAAACTGCGAGTCTGCAACCCTTGATGCTTGTAATTCATTTCTCAAGTAGGCGTTTAGTTACATGTTGTCAACCAAACTCAGTTAAACAGTGAGTTATGATTATTAGAAAAGTTGGCCTCACTTCCTTCTTTCTTCGTTGTACAGCTTTGTAAAATCAGTTTTGTGCATTAGGCTCAACTATGACTAAAAAAGATGCAACATTGTTACAGTAGAGAGAAATGTAAGAGCAGGTTCTGTAACATCAGTATCACTGACTCTTTTTGATAAGGCCACTCTTTACTCAATAATTTAGAATTGTAACGTGAAAATGTCATTTTTGCAGGTGGACACAAGGAGTTATTATATTTTAAAACTCTGTCAACTGTCTCTCATCTACAGAGAAATTTCAAATGTTGCTGTTACGTGCAGAGTGGAGGATTTGTGTGTGTGTGCATGTGTGTCTCCCTCTCACCTCTCTCCTACAGGTAATTATTGGAAGATGGGTAGAACCTGTGGATTTCCTGTTGCTGCCACCTGTGAGCTCCTGAGGAGTGGCTGATTGGCCTGTGCTTTGGCTGGTTATCCAATCAGTTGGAGGATTCTCCTTTATAAGCCCTCATGCTCCATGGTTCACTCTCTGCCTCCTGTTTGCTGTCATTTCACATATTGCTGTCAGTAGTTGAAGGTTTGTGGTAGGAAGGTGGTCAGCAGAGGTAAGATTGGGTACCCTATACATGCACACACGTAGTTCACTTTGTTACATTCACTAGGTTATGGGTTGTTGCCACTGTGTAAGTTTTGTTTTGCTGTCACTTTTAGAGAAAACAGCCAGGCCTTTTGTTTTCATTTTCATTTTCATTCAGAAAGATTTGAGTTAGGCCCTGTTTTATTATATTTATTTCTTTGGTTTGGCACGACCCCACAGCTGACCCTTCCCCCACACTTTCCTCAAAACCTTCATTTTGTTGTTTATTAAATTTATTCAACAATTATAAATAAATAACTTATTCACTGCCATTCACTCTCTTGTGAGTTCTTCCCTGTTGACAGAAGGGTTACGTACTGTAAGCAGGAACGTAACAAGTGGGGGCTCATCCGGGATATATTCCTGTGCTTTCCTTCTGACGATAGGAAGTTGCTCCTAGTGTTTGTTTGGCATGTGAGATAAAAAAACAAAAACAAAATGAGTTTCAACTTGCAGGACTTTGTGGATGCTCCCTCTTTTGAGAAGCTTGATGTGTGTCGCAAAGATGACTTGTTGTGCATTGCAGCACACTTTGATATACCTGTTCAAAAGTATGGGCTTAAGGATGAAGTCAAGAAACAGGTTGTAGACAAGCTTATTGAATTGGGCATCCTTGTTACTCTTGTTCAGCCTGTGGCTGAGGTTGACGAGGCTAGTTCTACTACAGCAGGTGTTTCATCTCAAGGTGTGGAGGAGCCAGCTGAGCCAGCTGCACCAGCCACGCCTCCTGTAGAACAGGCTGGGAGACCTGCTCCCGCTACTTTACCTCGTTTCGACCCTTTCTCTCCACAGTCTCCGGGGTCCAGTCCCGATGCTAAGCTCAAGATTCGCTTAGTCCGCCTTCAGCTGGAGGCCCAGGAAAGGGAATCAGAGCGTAAAGCAGAGTATGATCTCCGTTTACAGATACGAAAGTTGGAAATTGAAAAGGAAATAAGACTAAAGGAACTTGAAATTCAAGCTCTGAAAATCTCTTCCAGTAACACTGTAACCATATCTGACAAGTCTGCAGCTCTTGAAACAGTGTCCAGTAAACAAGGTTTTGATGTGAGTAAAAATATTTCGTTGGTACCAGTATTTAGAGAAGCAGAGGTTGATTCATATTTCAATGCTTTTGAGCGAATTGCCTCAGCACTGAACTGGCCAAAAGACATGTGGCCTATCCTCCTCCAATGTAAACTGGTAGGCAAGGCACAGGAGGTAGTAGCTGCCCTTTCTTTAGAAGACAGTATGCAATATGATGTGTTAAAGGAGGCCATTTTGCGTGCTTATGAGCTTGTTCCTGAGGCCTATAGGCAGAAATTTAGGAACCACAGGAAAGCTAATGGTCAAACTTTTGTTGAATTTGCACGGGAGAAGGGCATTCTTTTTGATAAATGGTGTGCTGCCAATGATGTAAAGAACAATTTTGAGTCACTTCGCCAGCTTATTCTTTTGGAAGACTTTAAAGGCTCTTT
>NW_007579770.1:64581-72463 GCF_000690725.1 Stegastes partitus
CACTCCAGTGTTCTAATGGTACAATGTGTTTGCTCATTGGCTCAGAAGGCTAATTGATGATTAGAAAACCCTTGTGCAATCATGTTCACACATCTGAAAACAGTTTAGCTCGTTACAGAAGCTATAAAACTGACCTTCCTTTGAGCAGATTGAGTTTCTGGAGCATCACATTTGTGGGCTCAATTAAACGCTCAAAATGGCCAGAAAAAGAGAACTTTCATCTGAAACTCGACAGTCTATTCTTGTTCTTGGAAATGAAGGCTATTCCATGCAAGAAATTGCTAAGAAATTGAAGATTTCCTACAACGGCGTGCACTACTCCCTTCAGAGGACAGCACAAACAGGCTCTAACCAGAGCAGAAAAAGAAGTGGGAGGCTGCATTGCACAACTGAGCAAGAAGATAAGTACATTAGAGTCTCTAGTTTGAGATATATATATATATCAATCATTTCATGAGGAAAGGCTATATATATATATATTACCTTTCCTCATGAAATGATTGTGACAGTCTGATTTATTTTTGATGAAGTGTGTATCACATATCACAGGAAAAATTGCACCACAATTAACTTTTGCAAACTGTGTATTCAGGCTCAAACTAAATTGAGGGTATTGAACAATGGGATTAAGGGTTTTGTTTACATTTTTCAACCTTGGTCAAGTTAAGAGGAAACACATATTCGAGGGGATTTCATGCATTAGAATGTCCAGTATTACTCTTTCAAATGTCACTCAGTGACTAGTATTGAGTCTGGCCACCCCTGACATGATCAAGGCATTAAGGCATCGTGGCGTACTGTCTACAAGCGTGTTGATGGTGTCAATGGGCAGGACGTCCCACTCTTCAGTCAGATCCAGAAGTCAGAATTGGTTTCACCTGATAACTGGGACTCAGTATGTAATCATTGCACCTGGTCAGAAGGTCAATTACTGAAATGCATAAATAGGAATAAAAAGAGGAATGTGTCTAAAAACAAAGTATTTAAACTTAATGGGAAATGGTGTATTATATTAAAATTGTTCTATTAACAAATTAAAGCTTGAAAACCGAACAGTTGTTGTAAGCATAGGCGAAGGGAGAGGAGGGGCCACAGGGGCCATGGCCCCTGCTGGAATCTGATTGGCCCGCTCTCGGCCCCTGGTGAAATAACTGTCTTGTCATTGGGTTTTTCTTTGAGGAGCGCTAGCTGGTTGTTACAGCGCAGCTTCATGGGGGCGGGGTGAACAGAGCATTATGTTAGTGTTTGTGACGGGAGCGGCTGGAAAATAAAACAAGCACACCTCTTCTCTCACGTCCACTCTGCACTGACGAACACTGAGACGGTGAGGGTCAAATTCAAATGTGCAGTAAATTGAACACAAACGAGTTACTGATATGTTTTATCTTGACTTAGATTTACCCATTATCTTTACTTCATCATTTAAAATTTTGATGACAAAAAGTTGATGTTATTGGGTAGAGAAGCTGATGAAACGGGCCAACTAGATGGTAAATAACCATCAATGGGTTTCTGCATTATGTGACAGGAAATCTTGCAACAGTGTTTTTTTCTTCTTTTTTTTGAAACAAGGAAAATCTGCTAACGTTAAATGAAGACACTTTACACAGAGATGTTTTGGGAGCAGCCAGGGCATTCCCAGTCCCAAGTTTAAGTCACAACTGAATGGTGTCATTTAGCCTCTGTTACAGCAGCATCAGGGCTGCCAGTAATGTCAGAAAGAGGAGCAGCCAGCATGGTTAGTTATCTGAACCCTGTTCAGGACTTTCATGTTGCCATTCGTAGAAGGTCTTTGGGGGTCCATTGGACCCCAAGAAAGAAAATGTGCAAATAATTGTTGGTATTCATTATAGGCTTTTATACGATGTTAAATACATTTTCTGATAAGTTGACCTATTTTTGGCTCCAAATGCATGACAAATGTCCCTCTTTTTATATTTAACAACTAAATCTTTAAAAATAAAAAAACAATACCTGTCACCTAAACTAAATGGCCTGGGGTCCAAAAGACCCCAAACGTCCTGAACAGAGTTAAGAAGAAGCCATGTGAGGGTCAGACCAGTGAACCAGACAGGTTCAGGGGGACAGTTCTGAGGACAGGCATCCAAAGCAGGACCAGTCCAGCAGCTGTAGCCCATCATCAGCACCAGGTGAAAGGCAGGACAGACAGACATTCCTCAGAGCAAATGAAGAACAACATTGTTAATATAAAAGAGGAAAGCATTGTGTTTATGTGTGTATTTACATGTATCTATCATTGTAATGTACCTTGAGCCATCAGGCTGTTATTAACATTAGTCTTCACTGTGAATCAGTTTGAGTGTCATGAGTTGCTTTTAAAAGAAGCAGTTATTGTACATTCCATATTGTACAAGTATGTTCTGACCAGAAACCTTTTCCAGATCATGTTTATTTTGTTAGATCTATTTAATCAGGTTAGGTCTATATTTAGTCATACAATGTGAGTACAAGTAAAGAACACTTCTTGAGAAATTGCTATAGGCTACATCTACGAATAACGCAGTAATTGGATGCCATCCAAAATATAGCATTGGCCCCCTATTGGCCCCCCCTAAATATAAAACCTAGAATCGCCACTGGTTGTAAGTGATGGCTGCTCCTCTACGTGCTGGTGCTGGTGCACAGAGACAATTAGGGGATAGTGTGATCCAAACTGTGATCCAAAACAAACATCTCCGTACTTCCTGCTTTGCTGCACGTTACTTACCCTCATGAGTGTGTGTGGTACGTGTGGTTAACTCTGTGCACTTTACTGTACAGCTCTACTCTGACCATAGTTCATGGCAGCAGTGTTGCAGCAGCAAAAAGACTACAGGGTAACAGGGTTTACACAACCTCTTTCCTGATTTGGTGACTCGTGATATGAAAGATTCACATGGACTCCACGAGCAGATGGGACAAACCTGTGCCAAGTCAGTTCAGTTCAGTTCAATTCAGTTTCAAGTTTTCAAGACATCCTTCTAATAAGGAATAACACTAGTTTGCTTTGTGTCATCTGGCTTCATAGATAAATATAGCTGAATGTCATCTGCACAGTAATGCTATTCCATGTAATGTTTCCTGGTGATATTACTCAAGGGGAGCATGTACAAGGTGAATAGTGTTGGTCCTAGCACAGAACCCTCAACAAACTCCACAAATATGTGTCTGTTATGGTGATCAAGTCTCAACACACTGCAATCTTAGAAAGCACATGCAAAAAGACAAACCATGAAATAAGAGAAAAACCTCTTTGCCATGTTGACAGCACATAGGCACTATTTAGAAACCCGGCTTCAACACACGAAACATCAGCAATTACAAACACAGAGCTTACACACATGTGCTGCAGTTACAGAGTTTGCAGGGGAAGCTTATATCAACCACTTTTCAGAGCTGTTGGAAAATGAGACACAATAATATGTTTCAGCTTATCCTGATGTCAGAACATGAATATAATCAGACATATAAACCTGGCATTATCTCATCAATGTTTACAGTCTGATTGTGTGCTATGGTACAATACATTTGCTATGATGCACTGACACCAATGCAACATCAAAAAACCAACACTATAAATTCCCTAGTTGACCAGCAGGTATATGCACGGTAAGCTCTGACATTTTTTGCTGTGACACTATTGCTCTCATAAATAATACTAATTACAGACACTGTCATGGAGTATCAGTGGGAAAATTAGTGACAGCATTGACTGTGTGATAAGCACACACAACTAGGTCAAAGGTTCTGGCTCAGAGCCTCATTTGACTTCATGAATATTCAGCTGCTGTCACCCTGTGGGTGGAGAGTGTGGGGTTATAAATGACCACAGTATCCTGTAAAGGTGTTTTCTTACTACAAACTGGAGCTCATGAGTAGAGTGAAGCGGTGACAAGAACAAACAACAAACTACTTCACAGTAAGTTGCTTTTTCTTTTTATGGGACATTATTGGTCAAAAATATGTTGTGCAGTGGAGCATTAGAATATGTTTACAATAGTGGATTTTTAAATAGCTAAAAGCTACAAGGTCCACAAACACTTTTGTGTCAATTTTGCTTGCATTGAGTTTGTTTTTCTATTTGTTCTAAAACTGAAGGTTCAGTTTTAATATGTCTGAAAAACAAATGAACCAAAGTGGTCAGTTTCTAAAGCTATGGGGTACTTCAAAAAGTTCTCAGCTTCACCTGAATACAAAGGGCATAACTCCTCTTTTGGGGCATAACTGTGTGTTATAAAACCTTAAATCAGTGTCCATTAAAATTCAAGTGTTTAAAGCAATCAGAGAGAAAAGGAGAGAAAAGCTCTGAGCTGGCTGCTGCTGCTCCAGGACGATGCACCTGTCACACAGCACAGGAGGCGAAGCAGCCAAATGTAGCTTAGAACTGTTGCTCCATCAACCTAACTCACCGACCCGGTGCTGCCGGACTTCTGTTTCCAAACTGAAATCACACTTGTGTGGTCCCTGTTTCCAGAGTGATGACAAAGTCATTACTGCTGTTGAGGAGATTCTGCAAAGATGTGACCTTCCTCTGTGAAGGGATAAGGAAGTTTAAGGATAGGGATAAGGAAGTCAGTGGACCAAGTGCACTGAAGCTAAAGGAGGAAAATAAATAAACAGCCTTCCTCCTGTGGGTTTTATTTTTTTATTTTTGTGAGGACGGGAACTTTGTGAAGTACCTTCGTAAATAGTCACGGCTGTGCATTTAGCAATTAAGTAAAGACAATATCTGAAGATTTGTAATCTCAGATTCTAACATGTATTCATTGCAAGCTCCACAACGAAAAGAGTTAGTGTAAATTAAACAGAAATTTTCCCCGTAGAAAGGGTATAGTTTTACAAGTTTAGCACTTTTACCATTAAATAATTCAGAAATAATGCCTTAGATTGTATAAATTACCAATATGCCTCTTTTTTTTCAGGTCTACACACAGCATCTTGTATCTGAGCTGAAGCAGACATCGTGGAAATGGAAAACATTCAGGAGCTGATCCCGTTTGCCAAAGAAATGCTAAGTCAGAAACCCAGCCGAGGTCTGCTGAAGGTCTACTTGGTGGGCTCGGTGTTTGCTGTGCTGGGGACAGTCATCGGGCTGGTTGAGACGGTGTGTTACCCCTTCCTCGTCAGTCAGCCAGTGGATGCAGAGATGGAACTCATGTTAGCCAGGGAGCAGAGAACTGCTGAATTTGAGACACAGTGCTCCTTGGGAGACCAGGGCAATGAAAAGGAGGAGGAGGAGGAGGAGGAGGAAGAATTTGCTCATGAAAATGGGGACAAGGCCCAGAGCACGAGTGTCTCCAAAGCTCACAGACTCAGCCAGCGAAGTCTCACCAACCGACTGCACGCTTCTTAAAACAACCCCAAGTGACTCAAGATATTTATAAGGAGACTGCTCCTGCCACACCACTGAGGTGTGCAACTTGCACACGATCTAAAGCTTAATAGAGGAATGAATGAAAAGTGCATGAGCTGCCATTCTGTGCGTTTCTTTGTATGCTTTTATGTATTGGGCACACATGAAAGGACCCAATGACTTGGAGGAGTTTAGACATTTTGAAAGGTCGATCATGACAACATGGACATCGTGTTGATCACATATTAAATGGGATAGGTGAAGTGGTGGGACAATGGTTTTGTGGAACATGAAAAATATTCCTGTTGGAAAATGAATAAATGCATGTAGTAGAAGGTGGATATTCATGCCTTGAGTAAACTTCCTGTATCAAGCAGCAGCCTGTAAAAGTTAGTAGTCAAAGTTACAAGATATGAAAAGTTTGAATGAGCACACAAACCAAATTTAAACACAAAGTTTGGTTTCTAAAAGAAAAAAATGCATAGTTAGGATTGCATGGAGTACCTGAAGTGGTATGTAGAGTCTGCTGTTGAGTTTGTCTGGCTGCAGTAAGCTGCTGTGTAGCACCACCTGTTGTCAGGTAGATGTATCTGAGCTGCCACTCCACCTACATACTGGGTTAAAAAAGAATGGAGGATTTATTGTAAATATTGTGTTATGTTCAAACAATGTAAATATACCATTTTTCCATAAAAAGTTTGTTTTATTTATTAAACCTGGTGTCGCCTGTTTTGACTCCTTTAAGCACCACATATCATGCAGGTATAGCTTGAACCAACACAGACCACTTAAATGTTGGAATAAACCTGCTAGACACCAGGCTTCTGTCTTATTTATTACATTTCTTTGTTTACTAATAAACATTCTGACATTTAAATTAACTATTTAATGAAAGGTCATACACTCATAGATTTGTACATACCCATATTAAAATCTGTCTGAGCCACAACACTGACTGGGTGATGCCTCTATCGCCCCCCAAAAAAGCAGGCACTGCTGAATGATCTATCATGGATGAATACTTGTATGCATCACTGGAACATTAAATAGTAGTTAGGGAAGTCTACAGTATAAGTTAAGTTTGTATTAGTCATGTCGTACACATACTGTGAGTTTTATACACATTTCATCTTTTTCTTTCCTCCTTCCTCGGCATTACAAGAGCTTTTGTTTTTTCTCACAATTTACGTTCCATTTCTGTGACTAACATTAATGAAATGTACCATTTAGCAATGAGTGCATTAACCAAAAGGCTCTGAAAATGCAATGCTGTACTCTGTTAAATTTACAGAGATTCGACAAGGCTTTTTTTGTTTCATGCTGATCAACAGGGGGAAAAAATAATTTAATTTCAAAATGTAATTCGGTCTCTGTGTGCAACGATATCTAAACAAATCACACATATAAAACCAGATTTTTATTTGCACAGGTATACATTTTAAAAGGAGATGACGCTACATACTTTTACAAGTGATGTAATCACCTAAATGAAGTCCACCTTTGTGTAGTCAAGGAAGTTCATTTGTTCGGAGTAAAATACACCAGGATCTGAACAGTTCAACTTTTGGGAGGCCGCTTTTGTGAAAACCAACACCATTATATTGATGAAACCGGAAAATGCATAGCACAGCTGTAGCTGCTGACAAGGTGGTACATATATGTATAGCACAGTGCAAAAATTGAGATTCTCCTCCAACATGTAATATTATCAGGTTGGCATCTGATCATCCTGAATTCATTCCACAGCAGGACAACGAGCCCAAACATCCAGAAAGACTGAGAATAACAACAAGTCCTGCCACAGATGGTATGGACTCTTTAGAGCTCTGATCTCAGCATCATGAAGTCAGTCTGGGATACATGAACAGACAGAAGGCACTGAGACAGACTGAATCCACAGAACTGTGGCAAAGGATATAGGAGTGAGCGGAATAACTAAAATAAACCAGGGTCTATTTGTTTTACTATTGATTATTGAAGGAACTGCTTTAAACAGCCTCTCCTCCTTTACCATCAAACACCAAGAGGCTGTCCCAAGATACAACAATTGTGCTGATGCTTATTCAGAGGGAGCTTCCAATCATTACAAAATAAGGGACAGGAGCGAGAAAGAGAGTCGTGTAAGTTCCAATAGTCCTTTTTTTGATGACAGTGAACACAGCTGATTGAACCAAGCTGACGAATGATGCCATCAAATAAAGAAGTGATTTTGGATTTTTGTTTTCACCGCTCTAATCATGAAGTTAACTAATGAAAGCTATCCATGGCATCCTGACTTTACTTTTAATGCCTAAAACATTTGCACAGTACATCTTGAGACAAACACTGTGTCCCTTTTCACTTTTCTTTCTGTTAGTTTATATTATTTGTTCATTCATTTAACTTTTATCAAAATCTTGAGAATTTATTGTCAGTAATGTAGACACTACAGTCAAAGAGAATAAATAGTAATATTTTAATGAAAACAACAGCAACAAAACAGAACACAGTCTGTAATCATGGTTTTTGTATTCCAGGTCACTGCTCCTG